>NC_069787.1:50054735-50190250 GCF_027406575.1 Nycticebus coucang | reverse complement strand
ATATATAGATAGATAGATAGTGAAATGGCTAAATTGAGCTAATTAATAGGCATTACTTCCCCAAATTATCATTTTTTGTAATGAGAACACAAAATTTATTTTTGGCAATTTGCAAGAATATATTATTATTAACTATAATCATCATGTTGTACAATAGATCTCTTAATTTTATTCCTCCTAAGTAAAATTTTATATCCTTTGACCAACTTCTTGCCAGCACCCTTTCCACATTCTACTCTCTGCTTCTATGAGTTTGACTCTTTCACATTGCATATTTAAACATCTTTGTCTTTCCTGGCTTATTTCCTTCAGGTTCATCCATGCTGCCACAAATGACATGATTTGATTTTCTTCTTTTCTAAGGCTGAAAAGTATTCCATTGTGGATACATTCCACTTTCCTTTGTTCATTCATCCACTGATGCACACTTAGGTTGATCTCCCTATTTAGCTATTGTGAATAATGCTGCATGAACATGTGAATGCAGATCTCTCTTCAACATGCTAATTTTATTTCCTTTGGATATATACCCAGTTGTTGGATTGCTGCATCATATGGCAGTTCTATTTTTAGTTTTTTGAGGAACCTCTATACTGTTTCCCATAATGGCTCTACTAATTTGCATTCCCATCTACAGTGTGCAAGGATTCTCTTTTTTCCACACCCTTGCCAACATTTGTTATGTTTTGTCTTTTTGTTAATAGCCATCTGACAGGTGGGAGGTGAAATCTCATTGTGGTTTCTTTTTTTTTTTTTATTAAATCATAGCTGTGTACAATAATGCAATCATGAGGTACAATGTGCTGGTTCCATATACAGTCTGAAATATTTTCACTGGACTGGTTAACATAGCCTTCATGGCATTTTCTTAATAATTGTGTTCAATCCCTTATACTCTATCATTGTAGTTTCTTAAAAAAATAATTTCAATTTCAAAATATTGAGGGGTATAATTGAAGGGGTCTTCATGGATGAATTGAATAATGCTGAAGTCAGGGCTCTCAGTGAGAACATTATACTTTGTATCCAATATGTAAGTTTTGTTTTTTTTCTTTGGTTTGTTTTTTTTTGTTTTTTTTTTTTTGCAGTTTTTTGGCTGGGGCAGGGTTTGAACCTGCCACCTCTGGTATATGGGGCCTGTGCCCTACTCCTTTGAGCCACAGGTGCCACCCCAATATGTAAGTTTTTATCCTTCACCCTCCATCTCCCATCCTTCTTAGTTTCTGGTGCCCTTTGCACCACTTTATGACCATGTGTACTCAACATTTAGCTCCAATGTATTAGTGATAATATGTGGGGTTTTTTCTCATTCCTGAGATGCTCAGGCCAGTGTTCTCTAGTTCCATCCAAGTTACTTCAAATGAAATTATTTCACTCCTTTTTATGGCACAATGTGTATATGTGTGTGTTCATATTTTCTTTATCCATGCATCAATTGATGGGCTCTTAGGTTGATTCCACATCTTTGTAAGTTTGTAAATCTTCTTTTGAGAAAAGTTTTCAGGTCCTTTGGCTATTTTTTAGCCTCGATAATGTTTTTTTGCTATTGAATTGCTTGAGTTTCTTACATATTTCAGATAGTAAGCCCTTAGCAGATGTATGGTTTGTAAATATTTCTCCTGTTCTGTTAAGTTGTCTCTTCACTCTGTTGATTGTTTCCGATGATTTCTGTGCAGAATCTTTTTAGTTTGGTGTAATCTCATTTGTCTATTTTTGTTTTTATCACCAGAATTTTGGGGGTCATAGTCACAAAATTGTTGCCCAGACCAATGTCACAGAGATTTTCCACTACATTTTCTTCTACAAGTTTCAGTTTCATTGAAGTTTGAAGTTGATTTTTTGGATGTAAGATAAGGATACAATTTTTTTGCATGTAGATATTCAGTTTTCCAACATTCTTTATTGAAGAAATTGTCTTTTCTTTATGGAGTGTTCTTGGCACCTTTGTTAAAAGTTGATTGACTAATAATAATAATGCAAATAAAGCATTAATATTAATGCAATCCTATTATTAATTATTAATGTAATAATATAATATCAGTGTTGCCTCAGGTGAATCCTTTACTCACGGTCTCTGGTTGCCCAGGGAGACTAGGGTTATGGCTTCAGAATATCCGGTAGTGAGCCGTATTGCTGCTAGAAGAGGGCTGCTGTTTTATGCCTCAGGGAACTGCTGCTCTGGTGTGGTTCCCTCTCAGCCAACCCTCCTCTCCTCACTCCCATGCCTCAGTGTCTACATGGACTGGCTTCACCCCAGGCACTGTCCACACCCCTCAAGCAATCACCCAAGAGTCTGGACTCCTGGGGGCAGGCCTCCAGATCTCAGAGTGAGAGTGAAGGGGAGTGCTGGAAGCTCAGGGTTACAGGTAGAGAATATATACAGTTTTACACAGTTTTTTGCCTGTCCATATTGTCACCAAAAGACGGCTGCTGCACTGTGCCTCAGGGAACCACCACTCCAGTGTGTTTCCCTCTCAGCCGACCATCCTCTCCTTTTTCCCGTGCCCCAGAGTCAGTGCTGACCAGCTGCAGTCTAGGCACTGTCCACATCCCTCGAGAAATCACCCAAGATTCTGAACTCCTGGGGGACTGGCCTCCAGACCTCAGTGTGAGTGGAGGGGAGCGCTGGGAGCTCAGAGTTGTAGGTAGAGAATATATACAGTTTTATACAGTTTTATGCCTGGCAGGAGAATGCCATGGCACCCTAGTAGGGGAGGTAGGTCCAGTTTTTAGAGGGTATCTCCCATGGAGTGTACTGGGAGGACCTTTGAACTCTGCCTGGTTGTTTGTGGGGCACTCTGAGTGGTTCTCATGGGGGAGGGGATTCCCGTCCGCTTGGTGATGGATTTTGTACCTTTTGTTTGTGTCCTTGTGGTCGCAGCTCGCCTCAGTGGGGTTGACGTGCGTTCTTCAAACTTTTCTCTTAGTGCAGCTCAAATCCATCAGGTTACTTGCTAAATTTTTGTCCTTTAACTCTCCTTCTGGACGGGAGCCTCTGTGGAAAGCTGGCTTCAGTCAGCCATCTTGTCTCCTCCCTAATTCTGTAATTCTTAAAGCTTGTTTTGAGATGGGTGCCACCAGCCTCCCAGGTGCTCATCACACCCATAAGATGGATACTGCCTGCCATGGACATGTACCAGGATAAAAGATGAAAGGACAAAAAAATGAGAACACCATAACTCTGAAATGATGACAGGCAACATTACTCTTAGATAGGTCCAGATCGGGCCAGAATAGGACAAGATAAGAATTAATGGGTCAAGTACTATCATGATGAAAGTTAACAAGCTAAGTGCTGTGACAAATTGTTTTACTTATCCATTAGCTACTAGATCTGCATTATGTTACCTTGTTTTTATGTCACCTATTGGCTAAACTGCTAAATTGCAAGGTTCACTTCTGTAAATCGGTCATCATGACCCCATGCTCGTTTTTTGCTTCCTGTGCCAAATTTGTTTTTGCTTCTAATTGCTAATTTTCAGCTCACTTGTTTGGCTCTTTGCCAACTTTCAGACTAGAAGACTCCAACTTCAGACCCCTCAGTTCTTTCTCACTTAGTCTGCTTTAGACTTTGCTGGGACAGCCCCACAGTTAATAAAAGACTCCTTTTTAAAATTCTAATTTGTGTTGGTGGTCCTTATTTTGCCCCATAACAGTTTTTGTTTTGCAGACAGAGTCTCACTCTGTTGCCCCAGACTAGCATGCCATGGCATTACACCTCACAGCAACCTCAACTCCCAGGCTAGCTTTGGGCAGTGGCAATATCATAGCCAATGAGGTTTATCTGAGGTGCAATTATTGCTAATTGAAACTTTTCCCAACACCCTCCCATGACGACTTGAAATATAGTAGCATTGGCAATTTTTGACAGTCTCTTACAGAGACTGAATAAAAAAAAGAAAAGAAAAGAAAAAGAAACTCACAGGCTCAAGCAACCCTCTTGCCTCAGCCTCCCAAGTAGCTGGGTCTACCAGCATGCATCCCGACACCTGGCTAATTTTCCTTCTTTTTAAAAGGAAACTCTTGAGCTCAAGCCATCCACCCACCTTGGCTTCTCAGAGTGCTAGGCCACCCCCAGCCTTAAAACTTTATTTTTATAAAATTTTCTGTTGGGAAAAAATTTTTACATAGGTCAACTATTTTCTTTATGTTGAAATTTACTTGGAGCCATTAGTAAACAACTTATTACTTTACCTTAACACCAGTTTGGGGCACTTAGTTATCTTGTCTTTTGTATTAGAACTTCATGACCATGTGGTTAATATTGCTATGTCAGTAGACTCTCCTTTCTTTAGTTCTTTGCACATGCTCAGTGAACACACTCACTTCAATCAGATGGCCTGAAATGGCATTTACCACATGGCTGCATCACCACAAATCCGTCTACACTTTTGGAAATATAACATCGACTCTGTTTCCTCTTCAGATCGTATTAATCTTTCAGCTGTACTAAAGATTTCCATGGAAATGCAATATATGTGTGCAAACTGTATGAACATATTGTATACACATGTATGTTCATGTGTGTCCATACATTATTTCATGTACACATTTATTAAATTGGTATGTTAAGACTTAGACTGTTTGGGTTGAAATCCTGGCTCTCTGACCAGTTGCATTAACTTTAACATATGCTCTCTTTACTCAGCTCTCTCATTTGCAAAGGGCGATAATAATAGTACCAACTCATGGGGGTGTTGTGAAGAATAAACACATTAATATCTGCTCAGCACTGAGAACAACATGTGTGGGGCTTGCAGGTTCCATCAGTTCCTATTGTAATTATCAAGCACCTAATTATGCCAGGAGCTCTCCTCCCCAGAGTGAATAAAACAGACACATCTCCTGCTCTTGAGTGGGCAGGGCAGAAGGATACATAAACTAAACACATTTTATTTTATTTTATTTATTTTTTATTTATTTTTTTATTGAATCATAGCTGTGTACATTAGTATGATCATGGGGCACCATACACTTGGTTCATAGGTCACAAAATCAACACTCATAAATTGGTAGCCTTTATATATACCAACAATAGTCAAGTTGAAAAAACAATTAAGGACTCTATCCCATTCACAGTAGTGCCAAAGAAGATGAAATACTTGGGAGTTTATCTAACAAAGGACGTGAAAGATCTCTATAAAGAGAACTATGAAACTCTAAGAAAAGAGATAGCTGAGAATGTTAACAAATGGAAAAATATACCATGCTCATGGTTGGGAAGAATCAGCATTGTTAAAATATCCATACTACCCAAAGCAATATATAATTTCAACGCAATGCCCATTAAAGCTCCACTGTCATACTTTAAAGATCTTGAAAAAAACAATACTTCATTTTATATGGAATCAGAAAAAACCTCAAATAGCCAAGACATTACTCAAAAATAAAAACAAAGCAGGAGGAATCACGCTACCAGACCTCAGACTATACTAAACACATTTTATTTTATTTTATATATATATATTATATATATATATATTTTTTTTAATTAAATTGTAACTGTGTACATTGATATGATCATGGGGCATCATTCACTAGTTTCACAGACCGTTTACCAAGTTTCACATATACTCTTTTAAGATGCACCGCTGGTGTAATCCCACCAATCCCCTTCCCTCTACCCACCTCCCTTTCCCCCTTCCCCTATTCTTAGGTTGTAACTGGGTTATAGCTTTCATGTGAAAACCCTAAATTAGTTTCATAGTAGGGCTGAGTACATTGGGTACTTTTTCTTCCATTCTTGAGATACTTTACTAAGAAGAATATGTTCCAGCTCCATCCATGTAAACATGAAAGAGGTAAAGTCTCCATCTTTCTTTAAGGCTGCATAATATTCCATGGTGTACATGTACCACAATTTATTAATCCATTCGTGGATCGATGGGCACTTGGGCTTCTTCCATGAATTAAAGGTCAATAAAATAGATAAACCTTTGGCCAACCTAATCAGGAAAAAAAGAGTGAAATCTCATGGACTAAACACATTTTAAACATCAGATAATGACAGGTAAGCGCTATGAAGGAGAAACAAAACACCACTGTACATAGCAAGGAAGAGCTACTCTAGCAAGCCTGGTTGGTTAAGGCATCTCCAGTAGGGTGAGCCTTGAGTCAAATTCTGCTATACAAAAAAGCATAGTCTGAAGTGTCTCTCCAATGTTTTCTTTCCCTTTCTTTTAGTAGCTTCGTAGTTTGAGGACTTACATTTAAGCTTTTAAACCATTTTGAGTTGATTATTTGTATATGGTCCCAGATAGTCTGCTTATACTTATCCAGTTTTCCCAGCATCATTTATTAAAGACACCATCCTCTCCCCATTGTATGTTCTTTCCCCAGTGTATGTTATTGACGTAGAGCCAAATGCCACATATTCTTGCTAATATATGGAAACTAAAAAAAAAAAAAAAAAAAATGATCCCATGGAAGTAGAGAATAGAATAGTATTTACCAGAGTCTGGGAAGGGTACTGGGGAGAAAGAGGACGGGAGACTGATTAATAGGTTCAAAATACAGATAGATAGATGGAAGAAATGTTAGCATTCATTAGCACAATAGGGTTACTATAGTTATCAATAATTTATTGTATATTTCAAAATGACTAGAAGAAATATCCAGAATGCCCTGAAGATAAAGTATAAATGTTTGACGTGATGAATATCCAATTACTCCTTGTATGCATGTACCAAAATATCACATGTATCCTATAAATAAGTATAATTATTCCATATCAATGAAAACATAAAAATTTACTCTTATTTCTTTGAGGAATCTCCATGCTGTTTTACAAGAAGTTATACTAATTTGTATTCACATCAATAGTGTATAAATGTTCCTTTTTCTCTGGACCCATTTCAGGATCTATTGTCTTTTGGCTTTTTACTAATGGCCATTCTAACAGGATTGTGTGTGTGTGTATATACACACTGTGTATATTGTGGAGTACTACTCAGCCACAAAAAGGAATGAAATAATGAATTTTGCAGCAAATTGGTTGGAACTGGAAACCATTATCCCAAGTAAAATATTTCAGAAATGGAAAATCCAACACCACATGTTCTCACTAATAAGTGAGACCTAAACAAAGGGCACACGTGAGCACAAAGAGACTCAAAGGACATTGGAAACCAAAAAGAGGGGAGGCTGGGAGAAGTTTGAGAATAAAAACTTACCAATGAACACTACCCTCGTGAGAGATAGTGATCAAAAGCACACTAACGGCCCTGACTTCACCATAATACAAGGTATCCATGTACAGAGACCTGGGTACCCTCTTAATGTTTCAAAATTTAAAAAATAGAAATAAACAAAAAAATAAAAATTTAAAAAAGGAAAGAACCTTTCATGCAGCAATCTGGTCAAAAGCAATCCAGAAAAAAGGAGGAGCATTTTCAAAACTAGTCCATGAATCAGAAAGGAGGTGTTTGTGACTCAGTCAGGCGATCAATGGCTAAACTAATAAGAAAAGACTGGGCCATGCAAAGATCTATAATTAGGGTTAGAAGTTTAATTTATATTCCAAGTAGAACATATTCTATGTTTTTTAACTGAATATTTATGAACACTTTTCTTGTCATGGGAAAAGTTGTGTGAAGTAGGATCCGACATGGATCTATTATACAGAGGGTGCCAAAAATAGGAATACCCATAAGAATGGAAAATACTCCCTGTAATACTCAAGTCACGTTTGACTTTTGCAATTACAAGAGGTGCTCAAACATGATTTATATTCACCTTTTGTTATTGGTATATGTTGACCATTACAATTTTAATAGTTTTATTCCTTGCTTAAAATGTGTCTACTTTTTGTGGCACCCTCTGCATATCCACAGGCAATAATGTTCCCATACAGTATATTTTTTTGCTTCTAGGCTTTGGCATATCTTGCAGCGAGTCATCTAGGAAATTGTTAAAGGTTCTTTCCATGTAAAGCTGAATCTCCTGCAGGAAATTCTCCCTCCATCTTAAGACAGTGCAGCCCAAATGTGATTTACACTCATTTTTTTTAGACATATAAATCAACAGTCATCAGTTTCAGCCCCTCAGGGTGCAGGCCATTTGTCAACATGACAATAGCATCAAACTTATTGCTATTATTGGTATTAATAGCTCTAATAATAGCTACCTAATGACTTCAATGCTGAATTACCCCAGGGCTAGTGAGAAGTAATGAGCTAAAATAATCATAAAGTCCTTTTCAAATAGTTCAGGTAATAATAAATCATTACAAATGTCAGTGTAGATGTTGCACATTCCCTGAGAAACAACAGGTGTCAGCTGGATCAAAGGAAAACAACATTAGCTTTGAAAGGAGCATGGGGGGACCTGGGGCTCAGCCCTCCCTGAAGTTTAGTTTCAAAATCATTGTTACTAGGTCCACTCTTGAAAATGAAATGGGAATTATTTCCCGAGGGATAAGGAAGCGAGAAGAGGTGCCTTTCTATGCCATAACAACACCTTATAATGTTTCTCTGGCTGTTCTCATCATCTTCAGCAATTCTTCACCCCCAGCATGGCCAGAGGGTGTTAGCACCACATAGACCCATAACTACCAGCCCAGCAGCCAGTAAATGAAGGAGAAGCATCATAGTGCCTGATCTAAAGAGAGGAACAAAAAACTCTTTACCTACTAGATGTGGAACTGGAATAAATAAGCTCTCAGAAACTGGGATACTGAAAACCTGGAGGCTTAGTCTAAGCAAAACGAATACCTAGTCGTGGGAACCTTCTAAAAGTTCTCTGAAAAATAAAAATAGTGATGCCCATATAATCCATGCAATTCTAATAGAAATTTAAAGAGGTAATGTATATAAAAACCCTCCTTAGTTAGTAAATTGCCAAGAGTTCTTAAATATAAATTGTCTATATCAGTGGTTCTCAACCTATGGGTTGCGACCCCTTTTTAACAATGAAAATACATTACCGCATTAGGAAGGTTGAGAACCACTGGTCCACACAGAATAAAGCATTCGGGAGTCATACAGTCCATGGCTCCAACTCCAGCTGTCTTGTGAATTAGTTTTGTGACCCTTGACAGGTCACATAACTTCTCTTAGTCCCAATTTTCGTATGAGAAAATGAGGAGGGAAAAGGTACATGAATCATACAGTTGTAAGAATTCAATGGAACATGTAGCACCCAGCGCCTACGTGCCCTGTTATTTTATGCAATGGAAAGACTGCTGCACCTTCTTGCTGTTTTTGTCATAGTTGTGATCTGGAGTCTTAAGTCAGAGGGACACTGCACCCTCCAGGCCAGCTTCAGCTGCTCACAGAAAGCATTATGAGTAACACACATCAACTTTGAATGGAGAAGAGCTCATGCTTAAATATGCATTAAAAATGCAAGAATTCTAAACTTAGTAAATGTAGAATATAAATGTCTTAACACAATAACTAAGAAAATGCCAGGAAGGCTATGTTAACCTGTGTGATGAAAATATGTCAAATGGTCTATAAAACCAGTATATGGTGCCCCATGATTGCATTAATGTACACATTTTATTATTAATAATAAAATAAAAAATGCAAGAATTCCTAAAAGTCCTGATTCATTTGTGTGGAGGAGCCCAAGAATCTTCATTTTTAGCATGTATTATAAGGGATTCTGCTGTTTAAGAAATAAGGCCTTAAATACCAAATTTCTCTTCTTACATCTTTTTAAGTCTTTGGAAACGGACTCCTCATCATCAGAATGTGTTTCAGAGAAAGGGCTTGGCACCCAAGACTGCCTGTGATTGGCCTTCTCACTGTTCACTCCAGAAACTTCATCTAGAACTTGTTTCTGCAACTCCTGCGCATTTCTACCTTGCGGCTATCACGACTGAAGCACAAAACCTACCACCTTGAAAGCTTTCTGAAATGGTCTGAAGACAAGGCCTCTGATTCATTAGAAGGTAAAAACTGATGGCTCTTTGACCAAAGGGGACTGAGAGAGAGGCCAAGAGGGACATACATTTGCATGGAGTTTTGCTTAAAGAAAAGGAAAAAAGATACCAAAAAATAATGAATCCCAGCATCATGAGCTCTTCACAGATGCAGCTTTTGGCTATCCTTTGCTTATTGGTAACAAGAATGCCTGAGAGGGAAAGACTGCACATAGACATCTACTTGGCATGAATACAATGAAGTTTCACCTCGCAGAAAGCAATCAGTGTTCAGTTGACTTTGTGAAGGCAGTGAGAGCGGGGTGGACCCTCAGGTTCTTGCGGTATCCCTCCCCCTTACCATCATGGACTGAGGATTAGCATTGTGTGTGTGCCTGCAGGGATTAAAGTTATCTAGTATTGAGGTAAAAAATAATAATTCTTTTACTTTTTTCTTCTAACCACAGCTGACATTGGTTTGTCTTCTTTTCCTGTCGCTTTTATTTTTGGGTCTCCATCACTGACTCAGGGACTTTGATGTGTTCCTGAACTCAGTTGGGCATGCTTCCTACCCAGGGTTGGCAGGTAACCCTCCCTAAAGACTAAAGATAGGCACTGAGCCTCAGCCTCAGCCACTACGTCCCGCTGTTCATTGCAGCCAGGCTGCTCCTCTGCTTTGTCTGCTCTGTAATATCCCCAAGTCCAAAGCTCTGCCTTCTGAAAATAACAAGGTGTCAGCCTAGCACTGAGCTGACTTTAGTGTCAGACAGAACAAGGTCAGCATCCTGAATCTGCCTCTTACCACCTGTGTGAACAGGAACAAGGCATGAATTTCTTGTTACGTATCAGGTTGTTAATATTTATTATGTAATAATAATAATACTACCTGATTCATAGGGTTGTTGTACAATGCAATGAGGTAACAGGAAATACCTTCACAATATTACTAGTAATGCGTGTATATTTTATATATTTATTTATTTTGGCCGAGGCTGGCTTTGAACCCACCGCCTCTGGTATATGGGGCCTGCACCCTACTCCTTGAGCCACAGGCACCACCCAGTATTGCATGTTTATTAGTGATCAGTAGAAGTGCTTATAAAACTGAGTCTCTAGAAGCACTTGTGAAAAGTGAGTCTTCCACCCTCATAGTAATCTGAAATTCAAAAAAAATAAAATAAAATAAAATAAAAAGTACATCTTGCAGACCTCTCTTCAGGACTGGATCAGAACCTCTGTGAATGCCAGAGAAATCATTCAGGTTGCCTGTATAACATCTCAGGTTACTTATTTAACATTTTCCTCACTGACATACACTTCCTGCTTAGAAGAGTTCTGAGCATACAGCAGGTAGTCAATAAACAAAAGGTAAATAATAACTAAGTAATGAATGAACATTAGCATTGGTATTAAGGGTCCTTTCCCTTCTTGTCTGCGATTACCCTGTTGCCATTTGTTAAACCGTAAGACTGCAAAGATCCTTTGTGTTTGTACATCACATATATTATGTATATCTTAAAACCAGCAGGTGTGAATTCTTTGTGTACTTCCTATGCCTTCACTGCAGTCATATTTATCTCCCTCACAACCGCCCAGATCCCTGAGAGGATGGCCTTCATGGGTTTATCATCCTATTTCACATGTAAAGAAGCAAAGGCTCAGAAATGAAAGGGTCTTGCCCAGGCTTACACCACATTGAAGTTCACGACCAAGATTCTCATTCAGGCAGGCTCCCTTCAGGATCTGTCCTTGATGACCCTGCCGAGCCATGATGCATATTGCCCCCCTCCATGAAGGCATCTATAAAATGGACATTGCTTTTTGCTACCAAAACAAAAAACAAGAGCACTATTAAGATTCCACCTACTGTCAAGTCATTTGTCCATTGAGCATATCATGAGCCAGTACTATTTACATAGCCACTCACAGACCTATTTAAATGTAACAGGTATTTACTAAGCCCCACTAGAAGTTACCCATATACAGGTTTCCTCTCTTCACTGAGCATAAGCTCTAGTATGTAGTACATTGACACTGACAGATAAGTAGTTATTCATAGCCTTGTTATATACATAGGACAGTGCCATAAAGGTGGTGCTATGCTAACATCATTTATTACCTTCATTTTGAAAAAGACATATGATATGTTCAGGGATGATATGTTCAGGGAATTTCCAAGAATCATACAAGTGAATCTCAAATAACTTTCACTCCCAGCACTCATTCCTGTATCACCCATTACCCCAGTGATGCCCTATAGTGTAAGAGTCTGACTGAGGCATTTGTGAAGATTATAAGCCAGTCATTTTAGAGACTGCCTCTCAATTGGGGTTTATCTGACAGTTCCACATCATTAGACCAAAATTATGCACTTTGGCTGCAATATTACAAAATTGACACCCATCTGCTCTCATTAGAACGTACTGGGTGGCACAGAGGTATTGATTTGTCCCTGAAGTGGTAATGTTAACTTTGATCACTCGATTAAGATGATGTCTGCCAGGCTTCACCTTGTACCGTTGCCCTCTCTATTAATAGGGAATAAGTGTATTTGTGGGTTGAAGCTTTGAGACTATGTGAAATTGTCTTCCTCGGCTTGGTGCCTGTGGCTCAAGCGGCTAAGGCACCAGCCACATACACCTGAGCTGGCAGGTTCGAATCCAGCCCAGGCCCACCAAACAACAATGATGCCTGCAACCAAAAAATACCCGGGCATTGTGGCAGATGCCTGTAGTCCCACCTACTTGGGAGTCTGAGGCAGGAGAATCACTTGAGCCCAGGAGTTGGAGGTTGCTGTGATACTACAGCACCCTACCCAGGGCAAGAGGTTGAGGCTCTGTCTCAAAAAAAAAAAAAAAGAATGATGTTTGCCACAGGTTTTTATTTTATCAGTTTGAGGAAGCTCTCCCTTATTCTTGGTTTTCTAAGAGTTTTCGTCATACATAGGTGTTGAATTTTGTCAAATCCGTCCATATGATAATTTCCATAGTTATGTGAACTTCCTTCTTTCACCTGTTAATAAGGTGGGTTACACTGATTTATTTTCACACACAGTACCAGCCTTACACCTCTGCTTGGTCAAGGTGTATACTTCTTGGTGTATATCAGTAAGTTCTATTTGGTAATATTTTGTTAAGGATTGTTGCAACTAAGTTTATAAAGTACATCAGTGTATAACGCAAAGGTTTTGTGTTTTTGTTTTTACTGGTGTGATCTCTGGTTTGGGTTTCAGGTTATCACTGGTCTTTATAAAATAAGTAAATGATTCATTCGTGCTGCCTCTTCTATTTTCTAGAACAGATGGTGTAAAATTTGTGCTAATTCTTTTGTAAATATTCGGTAGAATTTTTTAATAAAACCATCTGGGCCTAAAGATTTGTTTGGGAGCTTTTGTTTTGCTTTTAGTAACTTTTGGGGCCTAGAAAATGATACAAAAAAACATGGTGCTTTGAAATACTGAACTGAAGAAGCAGTTGCAGCTGACTCCTGCTTTCCCCATTCCGTCTTTTCTCTCAATGATTTGTTTCTCCCAAAGCACAGGGCGAGGCTGTTCTCTGAATCTCTCTTATCTGCCCAGAAACCAGACCACTCACCAAAGAGGAACCCAATCACCTTTGATCCTCTCCCTGATATTTCATTAACCAGAGAAGATTAAAATACTCCTATCACAGAAAAAGAGTCTGAATATTAAAGACCACACCTGGAACACAAACATTATTTCAAGCTATTGTTTGTTCTTAGGTCCCATTTAATTTTTAAAGAGAATAATTTACTAACCATTGTCTGAACATTGGGCTTATTCGTTCCCTCTAAAAATAATTTACTAGCCAGCATGGGGGTTCATACCTGTAATCCTAGTAAACTGGGAAGGTGAGGCGGGTAGATTGCTTGGGCTCAGGAGTTGGAGACCAGTCTGAGCAAGAGTGAGACCCCATCTCTACTGAAAATACAAAACCTAACCGGGCTTCATGGCCAGCACCCTAGTGCCAGCTACCCAGGAGGCTGAGGCAAGAGGATTGCTCAAGCCCAAGAGGTTGAGGTTGCTGTAAGCTATGACGCCACGGCACTCTACTCAGGGTGATAGAGTGAGACTCTGTCAAATTAATAAAATAAAATAGGGCGGTGCCTGTAGCTCAAAGGAGTAGGGCGCCAACCCCATGTGCTGGAGGTGGTGGGTTCAAACCCAGCCCCAGCCAAAAACTGCAAAAAAAAAAATAATAATAAATAAATAAAATAAAACAAATATAATTTACTGACTCTCAAAATGACCACATTTCTTCCAGTGGTTTATAAGCATCTGAACCTCACTGGGTTGTTGGGTAATTATCCTGTAATTCCCCATTTGGGCACATTAAATAAATTTGTATGTCCTTTTATCCTACTAATCTGCCAGTTGTCAGTTCATTTTTAGTGAACATAGAGGGCAGAGGGGAACCTTTTCCTCAGACCTTAACACAACAATTCAGTTTTCTTAATAGTTAAGAATATTCGATTATTATCTACTTCCTATGGAGTGAGCCATCGCAGTTGGTGCTTTTCAAGAAACAGGCCTGTTTCACCTAAATTATCAAATGTACGTGTGTGAGGTCTCTGCAGTATTTCCGCCTTGTCCTTTGGTATTTGAAAGGTCTGTCTTTGTCTTATTCCTATTATCCTATCACTTCATATCTTCCTTTTTCACTTTATCAGTCTTGCCAGAGAATTTTTAATACTTTTATTGCTCTTTTCAAAAAACCAGTTTCTATTCCAATAGTTTTCTGCTTTCAATTTCAATAATTTCTGTTCTGATCTTCTTATTTCCTTCCTTCTGTTCATTTTGGGTAAATATCACTAGTCTCTTTTGGTTCATGGGAATGGGAGCTTAGATTATTAATTTGATAATTTTTCTTTTCTTTGTGTGGGGTGGGCACAGATTCTCACTCTGTCACCCTGGCTAGAGCACCTGGGTGTCATGCTACCTCACAGTGACCTCAAACTCCTGGGCTCAAGTCATCCTCCTGCCTCCGCCTCCCTCACTACAGATGCTGCCCCGATACCTGGCTAGTTTTTTCTATTTTTAGAGACACTGTTTATCAGGCTGGTCTTGAACTCGTGAGCTCAAGTGAATCTCCCGCCTTGGCTTCCCAGAGTGCTGGGATTATAAGTGTGAGCCACCGCACCCCCCCCATGACTTTTTCTTTTTTCTAATGTAGGCATTGACTGCTACAAACTTCCCTTCATTTGTTGCATTAGTCATGTCCCAAATGCTTTACGAGTTTGGATTTTCTTTTTCTTTTTTTTTGGGACAGAGTCTGACTTTATCGCCCTCGGTAGAGTGCCGTGGCATCACAGCTCACAACAACCTCCAGCTCTTGGGCTTAGGCGATTCTTCTCTTGCCTCAGCCTCCAGAGTAGCTGGGACTACAGGCGCCCGCCGCAATGCCTGTCTATTTTTTGTTCGCAGTTTGGTCGGGGCCAGGTTTGAACTTGTCACCCTCCGTGTATGGGGCCAGCGCCCTGCCCACTGAGCCACAGGCACCTCCTTTAAAATCTACTTTGGCAAATAAAAATACGAGAGAGTTTTCTCAACTAGTTTGGATTTTTATTTTCATTTTATTTTCTTTCTTTTTTTTTTTTTGAGACGGAGTCTCACTTTTATCACCCTGGGTAGAATGCTGTGGTGTCACAGCTCACAACAACCTCCAATTCCTGGGCTTAGGCAATTCTCTTGCCTCAGCCTCCTGAGTAGCTGGGAATACAGGCGCCTGCCTCAACACCTGGCTATTTTTTGTTGCAGTGTGGCTGGGGCCGGGTTCGAACTCGCCACTCTCGGTATATGGGGCTGGTGCCCTATCCATTGAGCCATAGGCATGGCCCTTTGATTTTTATTTTCAGTAAGTTGAATATATATATATATATATATATTTTTTTTTTTTTAATTTCCTTCGAGACTTCTTCCCTGATGCATGAATTACTTACGAAGTATTGTTTGGTTTCCGAGTGTCTGGAGATTTTCCTTCTGCCTTTTTGTCACTGTTTTTTTGTTTGATTGCATCATGTTCACAGAATGCAATCCATATGATTTTGACTTTATTAAGTTTGCTGAAGTTTATTTATGTCCCAAGGTACAGTTTAACTTGGGACACTGCCCTGTCAGTGCTCAAAAGAACATGCATTTGGTTGTGTTGCAGTGAAGTGTCGTATCTGCTGATGTTAAATTCAGTGGCCAGGAGGTTAGGCGTAGGTGAGCTATGGCTGATTTCTGTATATTTGCTGATTCTTCATCTGGTTGTTCTATCAGTTTCTGAGACAAAGGCATTAAAGTCCCCAGCAGTAATTTTGAATTAATATGTTTCTCATTCCGGTTCTATCAATTGTTTTCCTCACATATTTTACAGTTCTCCTGCTTGGTGAAAACACAATTAACGTTGCTTGTTTTCTTGGTGGATGGATCCTTTTATCACGTGGGGTCTCTCTTTGTTCCTGACAATCTTCTCTCTGCTACAGTCAGTCTGATTTTATATCCCCACTCTCAGTTTTATCAATTATTGGTTTCGTAGTTTATTGTTTCCCTTCCTTATACAATCTATATTGTCATATTCGAAGTGAGTTTCTTCAAGAGAAGACATAGTTTGGTCTTTTTGAAAAATAAATTTTGTTAATTTCTCAGTTTTAATTGGTATATTTAGAATATTTACCTTTAATGTCATTACTGAGAGTTTAGGGTTTATGTCTGCTATCTTTTATTTTCTCTCTCTTTTTTCTTTACATTTTATTTTTCTATCTTCCCAGTCTTCCTGTGGATTATGTGAACATTAAAAAAATGTTATTTACACCTACATGTAGGGTTTTTGAGTATATCTCTTTGAAAAGTATTTTCGGTGCTTGCTTTCAGTTCCAGACTGTACACGTAAAGCTTTGCACGGTACGTTATACCAGTCACGTGAAGTGTAGAAATCTTACCTTAACCTTTCTCCATTTACAATGAAATTATTTAGAAAATTTCTTTGACATATTTTGAGAATGACATCTGACTGTAAAATTTGTTTTACAAATGCTAAGACGCAAGAGTAGATGGGAAGTCTGTTGCAATTATCCGTATTTTTGCTACCTATTCCCTGATGGAATCCCCTTGCTCTTCCTTTTTTTCCCAGCATTTCAGAATCACTTCTTTTTCCCATCTCTTTTATTTAAGGGAATTTCTCTGGCTGTTCTTTTATTGTAGGGCAGCCTCTGATACGTCCTGTTGGTTTTGCTTCATTTCAGAATGTCTTGATTTTCCTTTCATTCCTAAAAAATATTTGACTTGTCTTTTTTTATCCAGTACTTGAAAAGTAGCTTACTACGTCCTTCTGGCATTTGTAGACTGTGATAGAAAATCTGCTGTTTTTCAGACTGTTTTTCATCTAATAAGTATCACTTCCTGCTGCTTTCAAGAATTTTGTCTGCTTTTAGTTTTCAGAATTTTCATTATGATGTGTCTTGGTGTGGACTTTTGTATCCTGCTTGGATACAACCTTGTTGCCTCAGTTTTTTTTTTTTTATTTTCTAGACAAATTTTTATTTATGAAAAAGACATAAGAGCAGAATCTTCAAATATTCAAGATATAAAACATGAACATACATGTTTCCTATAAATAATTACTGATCAAGCAACTTATAATAAAAACAAGCCATTGCACTTTTGCAAAATACAAATTAATTATCAACATTTTGAAATACCCTTATATACAAGGTTGAGCATTACTGATGCCTCAGGTTTTTGAATGCGTAAGTTTGTGTCTTTTGACAAATTTGGAAACTTTTCAGCCATGATTTGTTTGGGTAATTTTAAAATCTCAATCCTTTTCTCCTCTGTCTCCATGACTCTAATGATAAAAATATTAAATCTTTTCTTTTCCATCTCATGTATCCCCCAGGCTTGTTTATTTACTTTTATTCAGTCTATTTCCTCTCTGTGTGTTTTTTTTTTTTTTTTTTTTTTTTTTAAGATGGGGTAATTTCTGTTGTTCTGTCTTCCATTTCAGGTAGTCTTTATCCACTGAGTTTTTATTTTTATTTTGTTCTGTTTTTCAGTTCTAAACTTTGTAGTCAGTTCTTCTTTACACGCTTGATGTCTTTACTGACATTTTCTATTTTTCATTTGTTTCAAGTACGTTGGTAATTGTTCCCTTGGTTGCAATTCTCTAATCAGGGTCCTGCTAAGTTTCTCATCAGCTTATCTGACTACAAGCTGCCATGACCAGATATAATCTCATCTCAGACCACCTCTCCTAGCAAAGTTAGTGAGATATGCTCTTTGGAATTCAGTCCAAGGAAGGATTTACTTTATTCATATGTGTCGGGGCCATGCCTGAGGGAGTCATAGCGTGATCTGAAAGTAGGAACATTTGATGGAAAAGAAATGAGACTAATACATCCCAAGCACATCTTCACCACCAGCACCTGTTCATCAAGATTCAAGTTTCTGGGCGGCACCTGTGGCTCAACGGGTAGGGCGCCGGTCCCATATGCCGGAGGTGGCGGGTTCAAGCCCAGCCCCGGCCAAAAAAAAAAAAAAAGATTCAAGTTTCTGACAAAAGTACCCAGTGGTAAAATTTAGATCATCCATCCATGTCTTGTCCACAAGAGTTAATAAGTTGAAATCACATGAATTCACTACTCTAAAAAGTACGTAAACAATGAGAAGAGGCCATTGCTTCTCCACACACAAAAATATATATAAAGTGCAAAATCAAGGTGTTGATAAGAAGACAGGGTGGATGCCATCCAGAGAACAAAATGTTAAGTGTCTACGATAGATACTCGGGAAATTTCTACCCTCACAGTAAACAGTCACAGGGCTGCTGGCTCTAGAGTCAGACGGCTGGGTTGACCCTGAACTCTGCTAACCTAGTTGCTAGTCACCAATGGAAAGTCACATGAACCCCAGGAGCTCAAATGTTCTCACCTGTATAAAGTGGAACTTGCATGTAATTTATTAGGTGTACAGCCTAACATCTGATAATAGCTGCTGCTATTCCAAATCCCATATTGGTTTATGTTGATCCTAATTTTAGCCTTCTGTCAAGGGTTCCTGCCTCCATGCTAACAAAATAATTAGGAGTAAAGAATGTTGACTCAAACAGACTTGAATTTGAGACTTTGTTCTATTTGCCATGTATATGATATTGACCAAATTACTTACCCTCCTAAATTTCCCTTCTTCCTTATGTGTAAGTTGAAAATAATAAATGCTTCAAAAATTTAATCTCAGGCGTAAATAAGAATATGCGTACCAAGTACTTAGTAGAGCTTAGCACACAGAAAATGCTCAAAAACAGTCACTGTTATCACAGTTATTATCATTAATATTAAATAGAAGAGTATTAAGTCCAATTAGACTCCTTATGAACATTCCAGAAACAGTCAATGCCACATGAGAGTAAAAAATAAAATGTCTCAATTCCACAGTGTGATTAGGAAATGAAATAAGGAAACAGTTTGATGTAGCGAAACAGCACTGAGTGGATAAAGATCCGAGGAATGATTGCACCTGTTACTCTGTTACGGCTTTATCAAACGCAGGGCCTGCTCTCAAGGTGGTGGAGATAATGTAGCTAGCACTGCCCCTTAGGGACTAGCTGCCTGAACTTAAGACCACTGGCAGACTCTTATTCAATTAAAAAAAAAAATCTATCTGGAAACTAATTATAGCTCTGGTCCTTCCCCACTATCTAGCTCTGCCTAAGTGTCTCAAAAAAACTAATACAAAAATAGGACATGAAGAAAGAGCAGCATCTATTGAAACAGAAAGCCCATCGAAAAAGCTGTCCTACCAGTCTCAGCGATGCTATCACAGAAATCATTTCTACGCAGCTCTAATCCTCAGTGGGTACAGTGCCCGGTTCCACCAGCGGCAAAGTGGGGGCACGTTCACAGCCCTTCACAGCACTACCCTCTGCAAAACCCTTTAAGGCACATATTGACCCATTAATTCACAGTTTTATATGCACCTACTATGCACAGAGCTAATTACTCAGTAAATAGATTGATAGTCTAAAACTCAACACTTCAAGCTGGAAAAATGATGCATAGATTCATTCATTCATCCCTGCATGTATCCAAAGGTTCGACTTCATCTAATGAATATCTGCTAAGTGTCAACTCTCTTCTGAGGCAGGAGATGAGAACATGAACGTGACAAAGGTCCCTGAAATGTTTAAATTTGCTCCTCCCCCCATGACACCTGTGTGATCTGCCTCCCTGCACCTGTGAGTCCTTCCTGGTGGGGTGGTGTGGGGGGGGGGCAGAATCAAGTTGCAGCTGTTGGGGGAGGTGGTGGTCAGGAAACCTCCCGATGGTGCCCAGGTGGTGGAAACCAGGCTGTAGGCCTTGTCACCAGGGAGGGGTAAAAGGCAGATACAGGTCAGAAGGGCACGTTTTGTGGTGCAGGTGGTGTAGACATGAATCAACAAAATTGACCTTTGGATTTTAGAGAAATACTCTTTGAACAAACAAACATTTCATTAACTCTGGGGAAACTGGTTTCAGAGACCTGTTGAGCAATGGCTGGCACAGGGTACCTGGGGCCGCCCACTTTCATCCTGCGGTGTGGGCACCCCCACCACGCTCTCCCACCCTGGCCATGGACTGTCTGCAGTAAATGTGTATGTCTGGAAGTTAATGCTCTGTGGTGCTGCTGGCTCTGTCTGCCTCCACTAATGGAGTGTAGACAGCCCTGGTTGTTTGCAACTTCTGTCCTCCCCTTAGGAATTCTAGTCGGTAATCCCAGCCAGTTCTGATAAACAAAGGACAGAGAGAACTGGCACAGAGGTTGGAAATTGCTTGCTCTGAGCCAGTCTCAGTATGTAACAGGCCAATGCCCTGTGTGTGTGTGTATGGAGGTGTGTGGGGGGAGTGCAGCTGTAGGAAGACCACAGTGGGAAGACCCACTGGCTCCAACCCTGGCAGTGGAGGGAATGGTGTCCCCTAGAGTAGAGCGAATGACCTCTCAGAGATTCAAGGGCTTTGGGAGGCCACCTGCGAGGGGCCAGCTGAGCCATCTTGCTGCAATGTCCTCCAAGGACACTCAGCCCTGGGGAGAAAGCCCTGTTCTTTGCTTCCGTCCTTCCTTCTTAATATAGATTGGTTAGTCTCTTAGATCGTTGGTTTTTTTTGTTTGTTTGTTTTCAACAAAAGAAGACCTTGAGATTAAGATTCAGATCCAGGTAACTGTTTGTGAAATGACCCCTGAAGTGCAAACAAGAGGGGCCCATGATTCCAGGAGGGAGAAAAGCCACACAAGGGTGTGTTATTTTGTGTGCTGACTTCTGCAGGAAACTGGGGTTCTGTCCTAGGGGAGATTCTCAAAACCCCCAAAGAGGGAGTGTCTGTCTGAATTCTCCCACCAGAGTGGGTGGAGGCTGCCTGGTTTATGTGGCTGCTGTCCTCCCAATTAACTGGGAGTCAGTCGATCCAAGGTTATTAACCCCCTTCCTACATATGCTTTTGAGTTGCAAAAAGTATGCAGAAAGTAAGCTTCTACAAAACACTGAAGGAACCCTCAGGCAGAGGGGGAAGGAAGGTAAGTGCTTGGGGTGGGAAGTTCTCAACATTTGAGCCACAAGTGAACTCAGAGGGGGACAGGGAGGATATGGACTTTGGGCACCAACATGTCTGCTACAGTCAGCAGAAGAAAACTATAGCACACACAAAACATTTGCACTTGGAGACAGATGACGCCGCCACTGTCTGTGCTGAGTCCTAAATTAGGTTGAAGGCATCCTGATGCCTGTGCCCCGTGACTTGAGGTAGAGAAAATGTTGACCGATGCCATCCGCCCATCCCCTGCCACGCTGCAGTCTCACCCCAGTTCTGGGTGGCTCAAGACTCCCCTCCCAACCCTGTGCCTTTCCACACAGGCTGCTAAAGTCACTCATTAGCTTCTGGCACAGAACTGGGGCAAAGAGGAAGAATTACAAAAGATAAAACCTTCCTACTGTCTGCCAAAATCTAGCAGAGCCTGGGGAGGGGGCTTTTCCCCTATGTGGTACAGCCTCGCTTGCTTCTGTTCAGATCAGGTTTTTTCAGCCAAGACACATTTCCCTCCCTCGCAAACTGAGACTTTGCTTTCTAACTCCCCTGTCCTCCCCCAAAGCTGTGTCTTATATTACAATCAAATTTTCATCTTACAGTTTTGTAAGCTGCCTCAGTCTTTTGTGGCAGGAGGGATGATATGACAGCACTGGTACTTACCATCCTGCTTGGATGACAAACTATAAAATATATTCTATAATTGGAAATGGGCATTCTGCAAGGCCAGTGCTATTAAGAACTTGTGGATGATGCAATTTCTTGTTAGGTTATCAAACCTCAGTCTCTAAGGCAAGGAAAAAATTGAGGGAGCGTTGCCTTGTTCAGATGAAATAACTTTGCAGGACAGAAACCGTTGGCCACTTTATCACTCAGATTTCAGCATAAAACAAGAAATCAGAATTGCAGCTGCAAGTCCAGAACCGAGTCTACTCAGGACTGCGGCATGCTGGTCAATATGGAGCGTTTAGTCCCAGGCATATGTTCTTCAAAGTTTCTGAAACAGTCTCCAAAACAAATACCGGCCAGTCCTGCACACAAAGGTGCTGTCTGCCAAACACTCCCTTTAGAAAGTGCTCATCAGGGACTCAGCCCAGTGACTCCTCACTCTCAACTGTTTTTTGCTTCTATGACATTAGCTCAGAGATACCTTGTAATTTTTATTCCCAGACGTCAGCACAGGCATTGAGACAGAGAAAATAAAAGCCAGGTGTCTTCCTCAGTAATCTGAAGTGACACACGACCATTCTGTCAAGATTCCCTTTTCCGAGCACAGACTGAAGTGTGGCTTCAAGTGGTAGAGCTGCAGGGAGGTGAGGCAGCGTCCGAGGCCCGGAGAGGGCACCGTGGGGACCAGTAAAGAACGCTGAGTCCCCTCCCTCTCTCCACCATTCCAGGTGGGCCTGCTCCCGAGGCCGCTGGTGTGGCAAATCATGTGATCTGAGCTTGTATCGTTCCGTCTTTTGCTTTGGATTTTGTAACATGCTCATTGTATATATAGACGGTGTGGGACGGGGGTGTGACAACAGGACCTGGAAACAGGGTAGCGGAGAGTGACTTAAGGTCAAGAGTTGTGATTTTTGAGTCAGATTACTCTGGGTTAATATGTGGAGGTAGGCTATTATTTTGCTTATTTTTCTGATGTTTTCATACAGAACAAAGTCCACCAGAGTACTTAACTCATAGTTGAAATAAATGAGATAAAATGAAATGAATGGAATGATCTGTCCAGTGACCAACATGAAGTGCTAGGCACCTGGAAAACATTCCCCATCATTCCTTCTGTCAGTGGTGCCGCGTGGGCAGCACAGCCTACCCAGGGGCTGCCTCTAGGGCAAAGTATGGCAGGAGAATGAGAATAAGAAGCGTTTCTGACGTACACGTCTCAGACCATCGTTACAGGTCAGGCTGAGAGTCCAGAGTAACCAAGGCAGGAGGCCAAGCTGAGTCCTGGCAGGACAGGCTGTGTGGTCAGCAGTTTGAGGGCTCCGCCTGGTTTTGCCGTCAGCCACCTTTGTCTACTGGCTAATTTTGATATTCATTGGGTCCTTTTAGTGCCTAAATTATATCAGGCACTGCCCTTATAAAGTGTAATGAAGTAGACAGCCTCTCTGATGAACAAGACTGAAAATTTTAACATGAAAGATACACGTTAGCGTCAACCGTGTTCAAGGCGGTGAGGGTGGGTAGAGGGTGCAGTAAGAGAAAATAAAAAGGGAGTAATTTGGGGGTTGGGCGGGGTGTGATGGCATCTCTGAGGAAGTTCTGTTAAAGCTGAGACTGGAGGGATGTCGGGAGTTAGGAGGGATGTTGTCACTCTATACCCTCTCTGCCAGCCAAGAGGAAAGCGGAGCAGCCCAGGCCCAGGCAGCCACACGCTGTGAACTCGTAGGAAGGAGGGGAGGAGTTGAATTGAAACGGGACATTTATGTAACATCACCGTAAATCCCCACAACTTATTTATTGACTTCAAACAGGAAAAGCGTACATTTAGGGTGAGACCACACCAATGTTTGTGTTCACTTCTAGACTTTCTCTCTGGGCTCTACTCAGGGCATTTACGACTTTACCATTCCTTTGCAATGTTGTTATCACAGTCAACAAGGACCTCTAGGGGTCAAGTCTAATGGTCAACTCTGGGTCGTCTCATTTTACTGACCTCTCAGGAGTGTATCACACCAGCGACCAATCATTCATTATCACACCACTGATCACTCATTCATTATCACACCAGGGCCCACTCATTCATTATCACACCACCGTCCACTCATTCATTAATCACACCAGTGTCCACTCATTCATTATCACACCAGGGCCCACTCATTCATTATCACACCACCGTCCACTCATTCATTATCACACCAGCGACCACTCATTCATTATCATACCAGCATCCACTTATTCATTATCACACCAAAGTCCACTCATTCATTATCACACCAGGGCCCACTCATTCATTATCACACCACCGTCCACTCATTCATTATCACACCACCATCTACTCATTCACTATCACACCAGTGCCCACTCATTCATTATCACACCAGGGCCCACTCATTCATTATCATACCAGCGCACACTCATTCATTATCACACCACCGTCCACTCATTCATTATCACACCAGGGCCCACTCATTCATTATCACACCAGTGACCACTCATTCATTATCACACCAGTGTCCACTCATTCATTATCACACCAGTGTCCACTCATTCATTATCACACCACCATCTACTCATTCACTATCACACCAGTGCCCACTCATTCATTATCACACCAGTGACCACTCATTCATTATCACATCAGCGCCCATTCATTCATTATCACACCAATGTCCACTCATTCATTATCACACCAATGTCCACTCATTCATTATCACACCAGTGACCACTCATTCATTATCACACCAGTGTCCACTCATTCATTATCACACCAGTGTCCACTCATTCATTATCACACCAGTGACCACTCATTCATTATTAAGACCAAGAGTGCAAAAGATGGCCTCATGCCATATACCTAAAGAGTAAAGTTTATAGATTCAAATTACTTCAATAAAGGTGAAGACAGAATGTTTTTTTAAAAAATAACTAAACAAGTTGAAATAATTTTGTGAAGACAAAACCATGCAAAGTGATAACATTACGAGCCATCTCATTGCAAGGTTAAATAAGGGGTCTTACACGTAGGCATTTTACACCCAATGTGTACTTAACAGTCAAGGGCGATATGAATTAATAGTCAAAACGTTCCTGAGCTATTCTTTGCAGGGTTTGACGGTATCATGTTACCTATTTGTTTTTACCTATCTCCAGAGCCACAGCAGAATCACAAGAGAAATAAAAAATCGGGCAGTCAACATTTCTGGGAAATGTGAAAATCTACTGCATTCACACCAAGAGGGAGATATGATAATGAAAACTAATCATCTCTCTCTCCACGTAGCTAACCACTTATCCCACTCAAACCCACCCTGTAATCCAAAGCGATGACATTTGCAATGGCAAAAATTCAAAAGGTACCTTTTATATAATATTAAAAATAATAGGAAGTGCCTAAGGAAAAAAATCTAACAAAATATGTGTAAGTTTTCTATGGAGAAATTAAGAGGCATCCAATGTCTCTGAGAGACCTGGAGGAGGAGAGTCTAGGCACCGGAAGGCCTGTGTCTTCCTAACGGCTTGGAAAGACCCATGTTAACAGATTCAAGGCAACGGCAACTCAGCAGCTGCTGTTGTTTTACTTTAGAATCTCACGAACTTCCTGTCAAAGTCACGTGGGAGCGCAGATGCCAAGGAAAGCAACCACAGGCGTAAAGGAGAAGAGCTTATTCAGGACAACTTGCTCTTCCAGATTTCAAGCCTTAATACAAAACCACAGTCATCAGAACTGGTTTCTATTCGCACTGGGATGGTACAATGGAAAAAATAGAGAACATTTGAGCT
Source organism: Nycticebus coucang (assembly GCF_027406575.1). NCBI lineage: Eukaryota > Metazoa > Chordata > Mammalia > Primates > Lorisidae > Nycticebus > Nycticebus coucang. The sequence goes on along the minus strand of NC_069787.1, from coordinate 50,164,386 downwards.
GAGCCGTGAATATGTGACTGATATATGACAAAGTGATAACTTGCTAGATATGTGATTTTATTTATTTATTTATTTTTATTTTATTATTAGTTTCTGAGACAGAGTCTCACTATGTCACCCTCAGTAGAGTGCTGTGGCGTCACAGCTCATAGCAACCTCAGACTCTTGGGCTTAAGTGAGTCTCTTACCACAGCCTCCCAAGTAGCTGAGACTACACATGCCTGCCACAATGTCTGGCTATTTTTTGGTTGCAGTTGTCATTGTTGTTTGGCAGGCCTGGGCTGGATTTGAACCTACCAGCTCCAGTGTATGTGACTGGCGCCCTAGCTGCTGAGCTACAGGCACCGAGCCACCTGAATTTCTTTATGCAGCAAGTCCTTGGTCTCGGAAATTCAAAGAATGAACCCATGGACCACAGATCAGTAGTAAGATAGGAATTATTAGGCAGAAAGGAGTACAGAAGGAGTAAAAAGCACTGGAGCTTCTGGCAGAGGGAAAACCCCAGTGGGAAGTCTCCACATGGGTCCTTTGTCCAGGAGTATAAAGTCTTGAGAAGTACATTTGGCTGGGACTTGGTAGATTGAAAAACACCTTTCCAAAATTAATGAGCCTATTAACAAATGAACGCAGCCCCTCCAGCTTGGGGCAAAATGTCAGGGTGTTCCCTTTATGAAATTGCCCAGGCCTAGGAAACTGGGGTCACCTGTCCAGTGACCCCAGTTTGAATAGGCGACCCCTGTACCAGTGGCACCACAGCTCACAACAACCTCAGACTCTTGGGCTGGAGCGACCCTTTTACCTCAGCCTCCTAAGCAGCTGGGACTACAGGCACCCACCACCATACCTGGCTATATTTTTAGGGGAGACCTCAGACTCAAGCAATCTGCCCACCTCAGCCTCCCCAAGTGCTGGGAGGACACACCCAGCCTCTTTGCTGTTTTTAAAGGAATTTAACTCATTAGATTAGTGTGAAAGATTGATATGAAAGAACAAAGGATCAAGAATTACCAAGATTACTCTAAAGAGTCCGAGGCAGATGATGAGTCATTCCAGACATGAGGTTTATTGTAAGGACAGCATGTTGCAGACGTATAATATGCCTGTAATAGCAGGTGGCATTATTTATTCACACTGGAACAGAATGATTGTATCATAAATATTGTTGGAGTGATTATCCATTCATAGTTAATTAAATTTATACTTCGCATGATAATAATAACAGCAATAACAATACTAATAACGACAGCTAACATTTACTAAGTTCTCCCTGCAGGCCAGGAACTGGCCCAGGAACTTTTCTGTGTTGTTAACTTATTTAATCTCGTCTACATTCCGATGAGCTATTTTACAAATTGTGAAAGTTGATCATCTGAATTAGGTCCTTCTTGTCATGCCCAACTAAATCAGAACCGTGGGAGATATGGGGGAAAAGCACTCAGGGTACATAACCTTGCTCTAGAAAAGCACGTCTCTGCCAGTCTGCCAGGTGAAACTGCTTCTTGTAACCTGAAACCAGTTTTATCCATAGCTGCTGGGAAGACCTGGTACAATTCTGATTTTACCCACCACCCTCGCCCTCAATTTGGAGCTGGCCAGCTCCCCAAAGGTTTGTCTGTGCTGATTACTTTCTCTCCAAACTACATTCCCCGTGTTTATAAGCCCCCAACCTTTTCTTTGTTCTTTGGACACACCAAAAACCACCCAGTCTAGGTCTGCATGTTTGTTCCAAATGGCAATTCTTTCTTCTGAAATAAAACATTAAATTTAGAGACTTATCTTTGCATTTTTACTTTGTTTTTGCCAAAATAAAAAAAAGTGACTCTTAGAAAGAGGCAGCATTCACTGACACTCACGCAGTAAGAAGAACGGTGTGTTATGCCTGGGCAACGTGGCTGCCCAGGCCTGGCTGTGAAATACCACGTCCTACAGCATCACGGTGTGAACACAGAATTCAAGGTCATCAGGGTGAAAAACCAGCTTGACAACTCCAGCAAGCAATTTTAGGATGAATTACACTAGGTTAGAAAAAAATTTTGCACACATGTTTAGGAAATCTATAAACATGAACGTGAAATGTCACATAATATCCTGGAAATGATGATTGTATCTTAGAGGAAAAAAAGGGATGGGGCAGGGGAGGGAGTTTTTAAACCTTTTGGAGATAACTCTCTTGTTTGAATCGCTCTGTGATAAATATGTGGGAAATGCAATTTGTTAAATCTGATTGGTAGATGTTCATGTGCCTCTTTCTTTTCTCCTAAATGTCTACATAAAAATAAAAAAAGAGGCAAAGTATGTATTTTTAAGGAATAGTTGGAGGCACGAATGGAAGGCAGTGAGTCTAGAGCAGGGGTCCTCAAACTTTTTAAACAGGGGGCCAGTTCACTGTCCCTCAGACCGTTGGAGGGCCAGACTATAGCTTAAAAAAAAAAAAAAAAAACTATGAACAAATTCCTGTGCACACTGCAAATATCTTATTTTGAATTAAAAAAACAAAACGGGAACAAATACAATCACACCACCTCATGTGGCCCGCAGGCCCCAGTTTGAGGACCCCTGGTCTAGAGTATAGAATGCTCTTAGGTCCTAAATTTATGGAGGTTTTAATGAGGCTGCAGTATTAGATAAAATCGCTTCCAACTCTTTCTCATCTTTCTTCTCCCAAACAAACACTAATGTGCTTAAACGACCTACAACATTCTATTCTCAGACATTAATCTCAGACTTTGGTTATCATCCGGAACATCTATTGCTTTGTGCACCGTGGGTCCTCAGTAAATGGCCGTGGATTGAGCCATTTGCAATCTGCCATTAAACCATCATAAACCAAATTCAACCATATTATTTCGGAAAATGCCTAACAGGTATTTCTTTGGTACAAAATTGATTTCCTGGGTATCACATTAGAAAAAGAAGAATTGATTGATTTTCCTCTTGATTTCTTTCCTTCCTTCTTTCTTTCTTTTTTTTTTTTTATAGCAAAGCAAATTAGAATGTCTGTGCTAAGTGAGCTTTAAAGCAGCTTCCTGGGAGCTCTGGGTGTTTACTCACAGCATTTTGCTCTCACACCCTCACTAATATCGCTCCTCAGTCAGCTTTGGCTAACCTTGAATGCCCTTTTCTCCTGTTTAGAATTCCACAAAGATAAATTTCCATTTCAAGCGCAGCTTGCTGCTTCTGGCTGAGACGGTTCCCATAGGCTGCAGCCCCTCCTGCTGGAGTTCCCATTTGCTCTCCGCAGGGCAATCTGCACTCCCCAAAGCCAGATTGCAGAGAACACAGCCCAGCCAGGCTGCTGCTCTTACTCTGCCTTTATATTCATGATTATCTGGAATGGAACTGGGCGAAGCACTTGGATTCTCCATGCTTCCCTGCGCTCACAGTCCCCGTCATATGGGGCTGGTTTCCTAGAGCCCGGCCATGTGGGTAATAAGCAGGTGACGCCGTCTTCACTGCTGGTGCTGCCGTTCTCTGTCAGTGGATGGAGTAGGGGGCACCTCTCAGCTGCACTGCTGTCATGTCCATTAATATTAATCAATATCCTATTTGCCCTAGATGTTTGAAAGTTATGAAAATATTCCTTGTTCAGTATTCCTGGAGCGTCTGAGAGGCTTCTATCATCATCCAAAAGTTCTTTGAATTGCCCTCCTGATTAATATTTTTATCCAAATAGTCTTTGCTCAAAGCCGATATATTACTGTTTCCCTCTGCAGGTCCTTGGTGCTCTTGATTTTAATTTATTACTGTTATTTTTGGGCTCAGTGCATTGGCAATCTCTTCCACTTAAATTATTTTGTGTCTACTTGCCACCTAGGCCACCATGCTAGAAGTGGCAGCTATGAAATCCATGATTTGAGGAGATGTTTTTATAAAGACAAATCAAATGGAAAAATAGCTCAGTTTTTTCCGTTGTCATGAAGCCTGTACTTGCTACCTTGTTGTCAGTTCTAATACCTGTGATGTCTTCTCTCATACTTTGGGAATACAAAGAGTATGTCTATAAGACATTATCGTAGCATTAGTAGAATGTTCTAGTGTTCATATACTTTTGTTCTGAAATTATTCATATCTCCCCCTCATCTCTCTTCACAGGGAACGGAGGACTTCTCTCTCTCACCCTGCCCCCACCTGTTTCCCCAAACATTGAAGCTTCCTTGCCCAACCACCATGCTCATCTGTGTCCACAAGGAAAACGTGAAATTAGATAAGAACTTTCAGGGACTCAGTATACTAAAAGAAAGAGACGTGTAACAAATAACTATAATGTATTCAGTCCTGCAAGAGAATTTGGGGCAACATTTTTTTAGATCCTAACTTTGCTTCCAGGTACCAGTAAAGATATTCTGGAGACATGGTTAAATTAGGTCTAAGGAAGTATTACATTTAATGGACTTTGGAGTCAGGCCTAGTTCACTTGAGCTCTCAAATCTATTTATTAGCTGTGTAAACATAGGAGAGTTTATTTTTAAATTTCAGTTTCCTGGCTATCTACTTGTCCTAATCACACTTGTCTCAGAAGGTTGTGAGAATTAAACAAAAAAGTACCTATAATGTTGAACAGATGCCCGGCACAGGGTAGATGGTTAGTAAACAGTGGCATTTAAGTGACATGTCTGGTTATACCCGGGTGATTTTCAGGCAGATGGCTGGGTCTTTGGGAAAGGAATAAGTGTTAGTGTAACAGTTCATGCATGTTTATGTCAGTGAAAGATAAGACGGTAAACCAAGTGAAGTAAGAAACTTAGTGTTTGCAAAGAGTGAGTTAAAATGTCACTGGGTGCCCACACAAGGGAAAAACTCGGTTCAAGTTGGGAGGAGCAGGGAGGAGAGGAGGGAAAGGGCGGTAGGAGGGGATGGGTGTGCTCCCACCTAATGGGCACAATGGAAGTGTGTATGGTCACCTCCTGGGATACGTCTACAACAAGGACCTTGCCTAACACATGCAAATATTGTAACTGAATCGTTTGTACCCGCATATTAATCCGAAAATAAAAAATAAATAAAATTTCACTGGAAAATATAACCAGACCCAGATGAGGGCTCCTTCAACAGGCTAGGGGGTTGGATTTGACTCTGTTCTAATGAAGCCTAACGTTTACATTTTTTTCTAGTAGGAAAGTGGTAGCGTCTGTTTTATCCTCAGAGGCCCATGTGGAGACGGATTCCAGGGGGAAGATGAAGGAAATCTGTAGTGCAATTGGCAGGCGATGGCAAGAATCCAAGCAAGAGATAAGGAGTCCCAATTAAGCTACTGTGGTTGGAGGACCAGAGCAGATACGGCCCGGGAGAGTCAAAGGATGGAGTCCCCAGAGAGGAAAGAGCCAGCTAGTCACATGCACCTGTGTGTCAAAGGAGGCCCAGAGTTGCATTGCATCCTCGTCGGCTTGGCTACCAAGAATGTCGTACACACCAAAGACAGGACACCTTCAGCTCAAGCCATTGATGTAGATTTCATTCCATTGCCCCTTAACTCATTGATTTTTTTCCACTTAATAGCTATTTATTGACACCCATCTCAGGGGAAAGTAAAGATTAACAAGACTTACTCCTGTGACTGAAAGGCTTTTGCTGACTGGCAGTGAGAAAAGAGAGACTATCTAGTTTTCTTTGTTCTGATTTTTAAGCACTAAGCATTCTTAAGTCAGAAAAAGCCCAAGGAGCTAATCCTTTTTGTTCTGAGAGTTTATTGGTGTTTGGCTTTCTTATCTTCCCAGCTCAGAGGGTTAGAGGAAGTCCTCTTTTAGGTGACTTGCTTTACTGAGGGCTAGATTTGTTATTTTGGGATGACAGTGAAAATTTCACAAAGTCCCTCGTACTAAGTCCCATCTTACCAGTTCCCTCCCCGGACAACTCTCTAGGAGAGAGAAATCCTCAGCTTTTCTTATTCACTCCTAGACAGCTCCCTGATCTTTTCTTCTCACTTTTATAAAAATTGTAACTATGGTTTTTTTGGTCTGTTTGTTTGTTATATTGCTGTTGTTTATAATAGATTATCTCCTTGGGGCTTACCGTGTTGTGCCAAATTCCCCACTCTTCCCCCACTATCAAATATTCTGGGTTCTTGAGAAATTACTGATTTTTTTAGTTTTTCTTCCTTCTGTTAGGTAGGCTCAAATGCTTTGTACTGTTGCTGGGAGTAAGGTCTGCCTGTTTCTGTATTCTAATTTTTTTCTAAACTTTTTTTTTTTTTTTTTTGTAGAGACGGTAGAGTCTCACGGTACTGCCCTCGGGTAGAGTGCCGTGGCGTCACACGGCTCACAGCAACCTCTAACTCTTGGGTTTACGCTATTCTCTTGCCTCAGCCTCCCGAGCAGCTGGGACTACAGGTGCTCGCCACAACACCCGGCTATTTTTCTGTTGCAGTTTGGCCAGGGCTGGGTCCGAACCGCCACCCTCGGCATATGGGGCCGGCGCCCTACTCACTGAGCCACAGGCGCCGCCCTCTAAACTTTTTTTTATTATTTATTAGAATAGGTGAACTTGTTTTTTTTAAGAGACAGAGTCTCACTTTATTGCCTTTCATAGAGTGCCGTGGTGTCACAGCTCACAGCAACCTCCAACTCCTGGGTTTAGGCGATTCTCCTGCCTCAGCCTCCCAAGTAGCTGGGACCACAGGTGCCTGCCACAACGCCCAGCTATTTTTCTGTTGCAGTTTGGCTGGGGCCAGACTTGAACCTGCCACTCTCGATATATGGGACCGGCACCCTCTCACTGAGCCACAGGCACCACCCTGTATTCTAATTTCTATATTTTAAGCTGATGCTGACTCAGCTATCAAATATGAAAGCTTATTTAAAGTAGTACAAGGTAACTGTAAATGACCTTGAATAAACACCTGAAGGGTTCATGTTCAGGTCAAGTGACTCACACTTACTGTAGGCACCATAATTTCTAGTTACTTAGAGACTTTGCTTCTAAGTTTTGGGTATTTAAGCCTGCCCAACAGCCAATTTATGATGTAAAGTTGTGTTTATTGTGGAAAATATTTTTAGCATTTCTCTTTCTTTTCTTTCTTTTTCTATTTAGAGAAAAAAAATAGTTAGAATTTAAGTCTGAAGACAACTGTTTTTCTGGTATATGGTTGAGTTATAACTGTTGGATGGTAGATATTTAGCAGATCCACACTGAAATTTTTATCCTTTTACACAACTAGTCTCTAGCAACGTATTTCAGAGATGACATGAGAAGGTGGTTGAGCAAAAGCTTCTTGGAGATCAAGCCTCAATGTCCAGTTGTACCTTCCACAGCTGTAGCCTGACTGATTTTTGTCTTTCTTGTTATTTTGGACTGCGGGGAACCTAAAAACAAGTTTATCCATAACCCATGGGTTACTCAAAAACTCATAATGTGAAGCCCAAAACCCTGTAACTGACACATTTTTATCAAAGAAAATGCCTTGACTTAGCACAAGGTACTTAAACACAAAGAAAAATCATTCCTTTCAGATCAATAGCAGGTTTGATTTTCACTGGATCAGTGTCAGTCAAATCTTTTTCCTCCCTCTTATGGAAGGCCGTGCTACTTCAGATTCTTCTTGGTTTGGAGATACCTTTTTTTTTGTACACAAATATGCCTGGATGAATATTTCTTACCCTGATGTCTGACCTTTTTTGGAGTTATTTTTAGGATCTGACCTTTCCTTGGGGCTTATTGTCAGGATCCAGATTTTGCTGTCTGCTTGCTTTTCATTGTCTTGAATGATCTAAATCTCTAATTGCTGAAGACAGAATTTACATTCAGAGCCCTGGGAATGGTTTAGAAGGAATTTCTGATCTCTGAGATCTCTCACTGAAACATAAGATGTTTTCGCAATGACAGTATATGCAGCCTTGTACAAGATGTCCCCCAAAGTCACCCCATAGTTCACTACACACAGGGGAAATGGAAAATGGTGGTTAAATGTACCTTTATTTACAAAATATTCATTAAAAATGTTTTTTTTTATTAAATCATAACTGTATACATTGATATGATCATGGGGCATCATACACTCGCTTCATAAACCATTTGACACATTTTTATCACAGTGGTTAACATAGCCTTTCTGGCATTATCTCAGTTACTGTGCCAAAACATTTACATTATACATTTACCAAGTTTCGCAAATACCCCTGTAAGATGCACCCCAGGTGTGATCCCACCGATCCCCCTCCCTCTACCCACCCCCCCTTCCCACTTCCCCCTATTGTTAAGTTGTAGCTGGGTTATAGCTTTCATGTGAGAGTCTCAAATTAGTTTCATAGTAGGGCTGTGTACATTGGGTACTTTTTCTTCCATTCTTGGGATACTTTACTAAGAAGAATATGTTCCAGCTCCATCCATGTAAACATGAAAGAGGTAAAGTCTCCATCTTTCTTTAAGGCTGCATAGTATTCCATGGTATACATATACCACAATTTATTAATCCATTTGTGGATTGATGGGCACTTGGGCTTTTTCCATGACTTAGCTATTACGAATTGGGCTGCAATAAACATTCTGGTACAAATATCTTTGTTATGTTGTGATTTTTGGTCTTCTGGGTATATGCCCAGCAGAGGAATTACAGGATTGAATGGCAGATCTATTTTTAGATCTCTGAGTGTTCTCCATATCTCTTTCCAAAAGGAATGTATTAATTTGCATTCCCACCAGCAGTGCAGAAGTGTTCCCTTTTCTCCGCATCCACGCCAACATCTCTGGTCTTGAGATTTTGTGATATAGGCTAGTCTCATTGGAGTTAGATGATATCTCAAAGTAGTTTTGATTTGCATTTCTCTGATGGTTAAAGATGATGAGCATTTTTTCATATGTCTGAAGGCCTTGCGCCTGTCTTCTTCAGAGAAGTTTCTCTTCAAATCCCTTGCCCAGCCTGCGATGGGATTCCTTGTTTTTTTCTTGCTGATGCGTTTGAGTTCTCTTTGGATTCTGGTTATTAAACCTTTGTCAGAGATATACCCTGCAAATATCTTCTCCCATTCTGAGGGCTGTCTGCTTGCTCTGCTTACTGTGTTCTTAGCTGTGCAGAAGCTTTTTAGTTTGATCAAGTCCCAGTAGTGTATTTTTGAAGCTGCTTCAATTGCCCGGGGGGGTTCTCCTCATGAAATACTCACCCAGACCAATTTCTTCAAGGGTTTTCCCTGCATTCTCCTCTAGTATTTTTATAGTTTCATGTTTTAAGTTTAAATCTTTAATCCAATGAGAGTCTATCTTAGTTAATGGTGAAAGGTGTGGGTCCAATTTCAGTCTTCTGCAGGTTGCCAGCCAGTTCAGCCAGCACCATTTGTTAAATTGGGAATCTTTTCCCCACTGAATGTTTTTAATTGGCTTGTCAAAAATCAAATAGCGGTAAGTAGCTGGATTCATCTCAAGTTCAGAAATAGCATCAACTATACAAAACCTCCCTAAAAAGAAAAGCCCGGGACCAGATGGTTTCACGTCAGAATTCTACCAAACCTTTAAAGAGGAATTAGTACCTATATTACTCAACCTGTTCCAAAATGTAGAAAAAGAAGGAAGACTACCCAACACGTTCTATGAAGCAAACATCACCCTGATCCCCAAACCAGGAAAAGACCCAACAAGAAAAGAAAATTATAGACCAATATCACTAATGAATATAGATGCAAAAATATTCAACAAGATCCTAACAAACAGGGGCGGCGCCTGTGGCTCAGTCAGTAAGGCGCCAGCCCCATATACCGAGGGTGGCGGGTTCAAACCCAGCCCCGGCTGAACTGCAACCAAAAAAAAAAATAGCTGGGCGTTGTGGCGGGCACCTGTAGTCCCAGCTACTCGGGAGGCTGAGGCAAGAGAATCGCTTAAGCCCAGGAGTTGGAGGTTGCTGTGAGCTGTGTGATGCCATGGCACTCTACTGAGGGCCATAAAGTGAGACTCTGTCTCTACAAAAAAAAAAAAAAAAAAAAGATCCTAACAAATAGAATCCAGCAACACATCAAACAAATTATACATCATGACCAAGTTGGTTTTATCCCAGGGTCTCAAGGCTGGTTCAATATACGTAAATCTATAAATGTAATTCAGCACATAAACAAATTAAAAAACAAAGACCATATGATTCTCTCAATCGATGCAGAAAAAGCTTTTGATAATATCCAGCATCCCTTCATGATCAGAACACTCAAGAAAATTGGTCTAGAAGGGACTTTTCTTAAACTGATAGAGGCTATCTACAGCAAACCCACAGCCAATATCATATTGAATGGAGTTAAATTGGAATCATTTCCACTCAGATCAGGAACCAGACAAGGCTGCCCATTGTCTCCATTGCTTTTCAACATTGTAATGGAAGTTTTAGCCACCGCAATTAGGGAAGAAAAGGCGATCAAGGGTATCCATATAGGGTCAGAAGAGATCAAACTCTCGCTCTTCGCAGATGATATGATTGTGTATCTGGAAAACACTAAGGACTCTACTACAAAACTCCTAGAAGTGATCAAGGAATACAGCAGCGTCTCAGGTTACAAAATCAACATTCATAAATTGGTAGCCTTTATTTACACCAACAGCAGTCAAATTGAAAAAGCAGTTAAGGACTCTATCCCATTCACAGTAGTGCCAAAGAAGATGAAATATTTGGGAATTTACGTAACAAAAGACGTGAAAGATCTCTATAAAGAGAACTATGAAACTCTAAGAAAAGAAATAGCTGAAAATGTTAACAAATGGAAAAACATACCATGCTCATGGCTGAGAAGAATCAACATTATCAAAATGTCCATACTACCCAAAGCAATATATAATTTCAACGCACTCCCTATTAAAGCTCCACTGTCATATTTTAAAGATCTTGAAAAAACATTACTTCGTTTTATATGGAATCAGAAAAAACCTCGAATAGCCAAGACATTACTCAGAAATAAAAACAAAACAGGAGGAATCACACTACCAGACCTCAGACTTTACTACAAATCGATAGTGATCAAAACAGCATGGTATTGGCACAAAAACAGAGAAGTAGATATCTGGAACAGAATAGAGAACCAAGAGATAAAAATGTTTTACAAAATATCATGGACATGTTGGCCACCTCTTTGTAAAATATTGTAATGAATATTTTGTAAATAAAGATAATTAAGCTATAATTTCCTGTTTTCTTATGTATTACAGATTGCACATGCACAGAAAAAGTTCTTATTAAAACATAATCAAACCTGAACTGGGCTGTGACAAACACATCTCCCACCGGGATTAGGAATAAACTATAAACTATTTCCTAAAATATCATTTTAAGCCTCAAAATATACCACAAGAGTCACGAAAATACCATTTTATCAATTCCCTTTATCCATTTTGTCAAAATATCGTTCATAAATTCACTATAACATCATTTTAAGCCTCCAAATCCACGGCAGCTCGATTCTGGTACTAAGCACAGTACTTGTTCACTGCGCTCTCACGGAGATATTAAGAGACAGTCCCCAAATTCAGGCTGGGGCTGTTGTGATCCTGAGAGGGATGGGGAGGAGGGTACAATACACCTTGAGGGCAAAGGAAAGAGAAGGGAGGATGTGCCCGGGATGGGGAGGAGGAGGATGAGTCGACGGCAGGCAGCATTGTGTTTTTGGGATAAACACACTCGCTTTTATTCAAAGTTGTTCCCCTCAATTTGTGGGGCCTGCTGCTGTCTTAGGATTCTCTTTCTGAATCTCTGGGGGGGGAAGTTTCCACTGTACTCAACACTGATATGAAACCAATATACAAACACGTGGACATGAAAGATAAAACATAAATGTAGATTAGCAAAGGGTAGAGGGCGGAGGGAGGGAATGTTCAGCAGGGCCCCGGGTGAGGGGCCCAAATGCAACTTGAACTTTGTAACAAGTAACTTAAGACTTGTACCTTCATTTATTTAAAATTTTAAAAAAAGTGAAGGTTCAACTGAAAGATCAAAGAGGATGAGAAATAAACATGAGTTGCTGATAGTTCTTGCATCTGGCTCTAGACAATTAAAATGTGACAATTGGATTTAAATTCAGGTATGTCTAATTCCACAACGTGCCGTCTCTCTCTTGTGCCATACTATTTGCCACTAGATGCACTAACTAAATAAATGCTGATCCCATACGTGGTTGGATGCAGCACTGCCCTAGACATGTGGTGAATGGCAGCAAACAAAGTGGGTACGATGTCTGCCCCTTACAGCTGCCAGTCCTGGGAGGTGGCTAAATATCAACTAAACATGCACAGGTCATAAACATTATTATAAATAAAAGGACAAATTAGCATGAAGACATAATAAGTAACAATTAAAAGACCTACTTCAGGAGGACCCGACCTGGTATGAGCTTTAGTTATGGCAGCTGAAGTCTCAAGAATAGTGGAAGTGCCTTTCGGCCAGAGCTGCCATCTTCCAGTAATTCACCAAAATGACAAACACAAAGGGAGAGAGGAGAGGCCCCCGATACATGTTCTCTAGGCCTTTTAGAAAACATGGAGTTGTTCCTTTGGCCACATATATGCGAATCTACAAGAAAGGTGATATTGCAGACATCAAGGGAATGGGTACTGTTCAAAAAGGCACGCCACACAGATGTCACCATGGCAGAACTGGAAGAGTCTACAGTATCACCCAGCATGCGTTGTTGTAAACAAACCAGGTAAGGGCAAGATTCTTGCCAAGAAGATTAATGTTCGTATTGAGCATACTAAGCACCCTAAGAACCGAGACAGCTTCCTGAAACGTGAAGGAAAATGATCAGAAAAAGAAGGAAGCCACAGAGAAAGGTACCTGGGTTCAGCTGAAGCGCCAGCCTGCTCCACCCAGAGAAGCCTACTCTGTGAGGACCAACCCATTTCCTATGAATTCACGGCATAATGGGCATATGACTTAGCACACAGGTGCTGGAACTTATTTATTCCCTATGAATTCATGGCATAATAGGTGTACGGCATGGCACAGGATAACCAACAGACCCTGTACACTCTAAGAGCTGAGACAGCTTGGAGTGTCTAAGTAACAGTGATATAAGGTGCTGGCACCTGTTCCCTATGGATTCATGGCATAATAGTCGAGCAATGCTTTGTCACATTCAATGGCAAGGCACCTGCCTTCCTGAACTGCTGGGATCTTTTCCCCATGAATTTATGGCATAACCCATATTAAAAACAAAAGCCTACTACTACTAAAAAAAAAAAAAAAAAGTAGAAGTCAGGGAGGTGGAGGGAGCAGTTGGTAAGAGGAGAAAAATGTAAAGTAGTAAAGTTAAAAATGTAAATGTAAAGTAGTAAGAAGCCAGAAGGAGACCAGCCGGGGCTGTGGTGCAGTGTGGTGAGCCCTGTTAGCAGGCTTGGTGCATGTGTAAGGAGAAGCCCGGGCAGCGTGCTCATTCTGCTCTGAGTTTCCACACTGTGCCTCTGACCCACAGCCTCCTGGCACCCTGGAGGTGTGACAAGCGCTAATTGGAAGGACCATTTTGAAAAGGAGAAGCTTTACCTTTTCCGGGTAGCAGAGTTCAACTGAAGATGATTTTCTTCCTCCTCACTAAGCCAATTTAAGCCCTCCCTGGATTCACCTTTCTGACGTCAGCGTCATAAAAGCCATGATTTGGCACAGGTCTGAGCGTGAACTGCTCTGGGAGCCCTGCTGGTGTAATCGTCCCCTGTGGACCTAGCCACGCGGTGCAGTGTTGGAGGAGAGGGGAGAGAGAGGGGAGGGAATTGAAGAGAGGGGAGTAAACCATACTGAGCATTGTTTTCTCTTTGGAGGAAGTAGTCTTAAACTAGTTCCAGCAAGAATCAGGGTGAAATCCACAAATCTAAAACCTGTATTGGAGTCTGGGGACTCACCAAGACTGTTTGCCACCTGAGGCTTTGCTTGGGATACGAAAACTGCCACTCCCTGAGTGTTTGTCCTAAAATCTGCTCAGAGTGGGCAGTGCACCTGACTGGCACTATTTGCACTGTGATTCTAGTAATGACGTAGCTCCATTCTATTTATTATTACCTGGTCCCATCTAGGCTTAGTCATTCCCTAAATCTTATCTGAGAAACTCCCATGTTTGTTCATATATATGTATTTTTTTTTCCTATTTGGAGCAAGTTCCTAAGGAAACACTGTATGTCTGATGGCCTCATCGTCCACGCTAAATTCTGCAAATAGCTTTCTCCCCCTTGGTCCTCTTCTCTGTGCCGTAATCTCGCATTTCCAGTCGCTTACCGAATATACATTTGGATAGCCATCTTTGATTTGCATTTCTCTGATGATTAAGGATGATGAGCATTGGATAGCCATCTTTCATAGCCATCTTTCATACTTTGAGCTGTGTCCCTTCCACTCTAAAATCCATATGATGAAATTCTAACTGCAGCGCCCCCGAATAGGACTGGATCTGGAGACCATTAAAGTGTCCATTGCAGCAAAGTGAGGTCATATTTGTGACCCTAATCTGATATGACTGATGTCCTCATAAAAGGAGAAGATTTTGTGAAGACAAAGGGGTAAGAGAGCCCTCTGTAAACTGAGGAGAGAGACCTAAGAAGAAATCAAATCAACCCTGGCAACATCTTGGCCTTGAACTCTTACCTTCCACAATGAAGAGAAAAATCAGTTTTTGCTGTTTAAACCACCCAGATTGTGGCACCTTGTTGGGGGAGCCCTAGAAAATGAAGTGTTCAGAGGACTGGCCTCGGGTCTGTGGTTCTGCATATGAATGAGTAGAACTCCAAAAATAAGCCCATGCTTAAATGAAGGCCGTGAGAGATCAGAAAGATGTGGATCTTCCTGCTTCTAGACACCACACTGGAGCAGCAGGAAAGATCCCCAGAGGGCAGAGTGAAACATTCCTTCCCCTTGGGCAGAGTTCCTTATTTTTGACCTAATCCTCGAGTAGCAAAAATCAACTTCTCCTTTTTTCTCTCTCTTCCATTCTTTCTCTAATTTCCTGAGGGCTTTTTGTAAAACTGATCCCTACAAAAACTAAAAGGAAGACCCAATCAAAATCAAAATCACTGCTCTGTTCTTCCAGGCTTTCTTGCTTTTTTCCTTTGGTCTCTACTGGTAAATTTCCTCATCTACGAAACAAGGAACAAGAAACTCAGATTCTGTGACCTCTCCAAGGCTGTCCACAGATCTTTATTTCTGTTACTGTGTACTTGCCCCCAAGAATGTTAAAAGTCCCTCCTTCTAGGAATCTTCAGTTGAAGTTGTAAAGACAAAAATATAATTAAAACAAGACACTATGTTTTTTAGCCAAGCAATGGATTTTTTTACAAGTAATGACATCTTAAAAGAAGCCATCAAAGTGGCAGAGAGGGCAGAATTAGCCCTAAAGGGGATGGAGTTGCACAAAAGTTTACTTGAGTTCAACTTTGCAAACCAGATGCAGAGGAGGGGCAGAGGCAGAAATATTCTAGGAAGGAAAACCAAGTGGGTCCCGGTGCAGAGTTCCGGATGCCTGGAGCACACTGAACTTGTGGACACACCAGCTGGAATTCAGATTTCAGATAGAAAGGCAGTGGAAACAGTTCAAAGAGAAATATTGAGACCACATTATGAAAGATTTTAAATACCAGCCTAGAAGTCTATGCTCTACTTGAGCTTAATGTTTCTAAAAAATTTCTACCGACGTATCCCTAAGGGTGTTGAGAATATTTGCACGCTCCTATGCACTCTGACTGTAAAAGGAAAAGCCTTGAAGTTTCATTCTAATAATACATAATGGATTGCTTTAAAGATAAAATAAAGTGCATGAATGTTGCACTCTGCTGAATAATATTTATTCCCATTATATTATAACAATTATGATTTTCTTTCACTATAGCTTTTAGAAAATCCAAGCTGCAGGAAATGTCTTATCTTATAGCTTTTAAGTACTAGCCAAGAACTCTTGAGGTAAGAGTGCTCTAATGAGAAAACAGCAGCCGTAGGCCACAGGAAACCCAGGGCAAATGTTTTGAAAAGATGAGACTCACACTCTGTTGGAGGGGTTGGCTTATTTTACAAAAGAAGCAGAGTTGCATGGAGATGCAAACTCTTTCCATTCTCGGGAAACTTTCCTTTCCTCGGGAAACTTTCCTTTCCTCGGCTCTGCCACACACCCTGAGACTTCACCGGATGGACAAGAGGAAGACCCTCACAACCACCGCTGCCCAGGGCAGACGCTGCCTCTTTAGATCACTGGCAAAGATTTTATTTTATTTTATTTTATTTTTCAGCATATTCTTTCAAGAAGTGATCAAAGGCTAATAGAGAGCTGAAAAGTGTTGGCCATTGGGATAATATGTATGTTTTGACCCTTGAGATTGCTATACACACACATATATATGGGTGTATAGCAATATATACAATATGTATTATATATATATAATTTTTTGTTTTTTTGAGATGGTCTCACTCCGTCACCTCGGGTAGAGTGCTGTGGTGTAATAGCTCACAGTAACCTCAAACTCTCGGGCTTAAACAATCCTCTTGCCTCAGCCTCCCAAGTAGCAGGGACTACAAGCACCTGCCACAATGCCTGGCTAGCTTTTTTCTATTTTTCATAGGGTTAGGGTCTTGCTCTTGTGCAGCCTGGTCTGGAATCCCAGAGCTCGAGCAATCCACCTACCTCAGCCTTCCAAAGTGCTAGGGTTACAGGTGTGAGCCAGTGTGCCCGGCCAAGATCACTATTGTTTATTTGAGAAAATTTGTATCTTGCTAAATAAATTTTCAGGTGCAAATCTTTACTCCACAACGAGTCCCTTTTTGCTTGGTGGGATATATTTCCCATTAATTTACTTGTATGAACTGGGCTAAGAACATTGCAGGAGAAACTGTGCAAACAGGTCAACTGAGCCCACTTCTCTAGGTGCCGGGAAGAGACACTTCACTGAAAGGACAGCTGCTATGAGACGGCTATAAGAAATCGGCTATGAAAGCGAGGTGTCTATGTTGCCTGTACTGATATTGACAACGTTTATTTACATGTGTGTCGATGTCTAGCACATTCTATCTTTTCATGATTTGCAAGTAGAGGCACAATGGAATTTTGGGGTGTTTATTTTCTTCCTTTTGTTAAACTTCTTTATACATCTAGTGAACCCCCTACACGCAGGACATTTGATGGGCTGAAACTCTGGATGTGAGTGTGAGGAGGCAGGAGGGGGGTTATCCTGTTTGAGACCCATGATATTTGAGATGGGAACTTATCGTATAAACAGATATTAGAAAAGTTGTGATCTAAGGGAGGCCCCAGAAAGGCTCCCTAACAAAATATGTCCATTTACCTATCTGTTCAGAATCTTCCTGAATTAAAGGTTTTCACAAGGGACATGGTGGTAAAGTTAAAGGCTGAACCAATCTTAGCTCCACCTTGGAATCTTAGAAACTTATGGGAGAAAGAAAATACAATAGGTTAGCCAGTTCAAGCATCTACCTAGCGGTGCATCTTACAAGGGTATATGTGAAACTTGGTAAACGGTCTGTGAATCTAGTGAATGATGCCCCATGAATATATCAATGTATACAGCTAAGATTTAATAAAAAAAAAAAAAGCATCCACCTAGGACCAAAGTGGGTTTAACTGCTAAAAATGTCTTGCCCAACTTCAGTACAAACATAGTTGAAACCTAGGAATTCAACACTCAATGAAGCAATTCCTTCTGTAATTACACCATGACAATGGTATTTGCTTTAAAAATTATTGTGCTGTACAACTCTCAGCACAACTTTCACATCTAATTGTTTATTTAATGCAATTATTTTGAAATACACCTTTGTGCATTGAACCCAAATCTGCCAACATGAGGCATCTATCATTTGATCTCACCTGCCTGGTGTCCCACACATGAAATGTGTTTTCCTTAAAAGCTCTTCATATTTTCAGAGATTGCCCTCAACCCTTCTTAAGCGGATCTGGAGTAGGCAGGCAGAGGTTCATAAAGGGGACAAGTGAAAAACTCTGATGTATAAAGTCACTTCTGGAAGTTTGAAAACAAAACAAGAATAAGCCCAGTCGTGTGACTTCGATGACCGCCATGGGAGACCATAGGTTGTACAACACAACTACAGTCCTGTGTCACCTAACAGTGCAGACAGGCTCTAAGAAACTTATTGTTAGGTGACTTTGTCATTGTGCAAACATCAGAAGTGCATTCAGTCCTAGATGGTGCAGCCTGCTACACACCCAGGCTGTGTGATAGAGTCTACCAGGCGACCAAGCTCTCCAGCATGTGACTGTACTGAAGACTGCAAAAAATTCTAACACAACGGCAAGAATTTGTGTATCTAAACACACCTAAGCATAGAAAAGATACAGTAAAAACACTGTATAAAAATAAAAAGTGGTACACATGTGTAGGGCACCATTGTGACTGGAGCCTGCAGGAGTGGAAGTTGCTCTGGGTGAGTCACGGAGGGAGTGGTGAGGCCTAGGGCATTGCTGTACACTACTGTAGACCTTGGAGACACTGTATACACTGCATTTATTAAAAAATCCTTTCTTGGGCAGCACCTATAGCTCAAAGGAGTAGGGCGCTGGCTCCATATACTGGAGGTGGCGGGTTCAAACCCAGCCCTGGCCAAAAACTGCAAAAAAAAAAAAAAGAAGAAAAAAATTCTTTCCTTAATAATAAAGCAACTTACTGTAGTTATTTTACTTTACAAACTTTTATTTTTTTTTTAAACTGCTGAATCATTTGTTTTAACACTTAGCTTAAAACACAAACATATCGCACAGCTATACGGAAATATTTTTTCTTTATATCCTTATTTTAAAGCTTTTTTTCTATTTTAAAATTTATATTTCTTTGTAAACTTTTTTGTTGAAAGGAAAACACAGGCACACACGTAAGCCTACATAGGGTCATCTGTGCCGGCCTCCCACCTTCACACTTTGGCCCCCTGGAGGGTCTGTGGGGCAGTAACACGCACAGAGCTGCCCTCTCCTATGATAACAATGCCTTGTTCTGGATATCTCTTGAAGGACCTGCAGGAGGCTGTTTTACAGTTTATATATATATTTTTTTTAAGTAAAAATAGTATACTGTAAAACAACATTAAAAGGTATAGTGTCATAATGCACAAACCGAGAATACGTGTTCACCATTACTACCGAGCGGTATAGTGTACATAATGGCAAGTTCTGTATCTTCTATACAACTAACAGGGCAGCAGATTTGTTTAAGCAGCACCACTGTAAACACGTGAGTGATTCATTGAGCTACCATCTTGTGACAGGCACTTCATCGGTATATGATAGGAATTATTTTTCAGTGCCACTATGATCTTTATGGGACTACCACAGCATATTCCATCCACCCGTGATCAAGATGTTGTTAGGGGACTCATGACCGTGTTACAAATGAAGATGTAGTGATAATTTTTCACTAGGAAAGATATTCCTGGCATATTGAGTAAAATAAGCAGCTTGCAGAAATAATATATATGATTTTATTTTGAAAAAAAAAAAAAAATTTTTTTTTGCTGTTTTTGGCCAGGGCTGGGTTTGAACCCACCACCTCCGGCTTATGGGGCTGGTGCCTTACTCCTTTCAGCCACAGGCACTGCCCCTATTTTGAACATTTTTATTTATTTATTTTTTTAATAAATATTAGTTGTCTTTTTTATTTATTTATTTATTTTTATTGTTAAATCCTAGCTGTGTACATTAGTGCAATCAAGGGGTAAAATGTGCTGGTTTCATATACCATCTGAATATTTTGAACATTTTTAAACATACGTATACCCATCTTCATAATGTGCGTGAAAGAATCATGGATAGCTCAACTGTGGTAAATATTGGTTATATTGGGATGGTGGGATCTGAAATATTTTCTTGTATTTTTCTTATTTATATTTTTCAAGAGGAGCCCTTTAACATTTTCTCCAAAGGCAACAGCTGTTTTCAAAGTAAAACAAGAACTAATGACCACTTGGTACATAGTTGATGTTCGGTATATGTTTGTTGAGCTGACACTTGGAGGTGAAAATGAAACCTTGCCTTAGTCCTTTGAGATCAGAGAAATTGGAGTTGTGGTGACTGTGTATGTGAGAAGAGAGAGACTCAAAGGGAGAGAATAAGAAGTTAGAAAATTAAAGGAAAATATTTTCAGGGTGGTCTAAAAGGAGCAATGGAAACAAAATTAAGAAAAAATGTCAAAGTTCCATTAAAAAAAGAATACATTTCCTCCAGAGACACCTGGATGTGGAACTGAACCACAAGGGAAGTAGCGGGAGTCTACCGCTTGAGTCATGTTGAAAAAACAAAACTAAAATGCTTTTTTTGTGTGTGTCTTTTCCAGTTTCTAAAAGCTGACCTTTCAGGGACCCATCTCTGTGTCTTCTTTTCATTGTGAAGAAATTGAAAATTATAGATCACGTTTCCCCTAAGTGGCTCAGGCTTATGGTGAAGCAGCTCAAGTGGCCACTCAGGGACTGTGCCCAGTACAGGTTTCCCTCCCAGAGGAACAAGTTCTTGGTAAAATTCTAGCCAGGGGCTTTTGCACCTGGCCGGGCTCCAGCCTCTTGGGTACATCATGGAAAATGAGGGCTGCACTAGCCACATGTGGGCTGCATTTACAGAGTGCTATGGCCCCCCGCCTGTGTGTAGGTTTTGAGAAGGTCAGGACACATCTGGTTCTAGTCTACCCTCACGGTCTGAGCAGGAAGAGAGTAGGTTCTGAAGATGCAGGCTTCTAACAACTACGACGGAGGCTGCGAGGCTGTCTTCTAGGGTGAAACTGAGTACAAAGAGTATTTTAGCGTTTCTTCTTTATCCCTTTTATTCACGTGACCTTATCTGAAATGCATTGTTTCAAGCCACAAAGATAAACCCAGAGATCCGCGCACAGGACTGGAGCGGTTGTCTGGGTCCAGCATGGCTCCTTAAGACGTGGCAATCCTGTATTTGGAAATATGTAGCCTCTTCACATCAGCTTCCAAAGTTTTTCCATGTCTCAGAATTCCAATCCCTAACAAACAAAAACTACCACCAACAAAAAGCCTTTAATTTGGTGTGGCTTCACCCACAGGGGCTTAATCTCAAATTCCATGTCCATCCTTGACATGGTGAAAAGCTTGGCCCTGGTACCCACGAGCTTCTGAAAGCTCTCCCATCTCTAAACCATTCTGTTTAATCTCCTCCTTCTGTTCCTGCGCCTTCACACTTCTCACAGGAAGTATTTCTCTCTTTCACTGGAAGTCTTTGTAATCTCTTAGGCTCTTCTTTCTCATTCTAACTCCCTTGAGGAATTAACCACTAGGGATATTTTTACATAGATGGCAATTATTCCGGTCATAGCCCCTTCTCTTGTACAACCAGCCAAATGTCCTACATCATCACAAATTCAGCACGCTGACCTTTGTCACCATGACCTGTATGTGGACCGCAAACACATTTCCGCTGGTCTTGTCCAGGCTATGGTCATCTCAATCTTGAAGGCTAAAAGATTCGGGATTATATTTTATTCTTACATGTCCACATTTCCAGCAAGGTCTTGCAATTACCATTCAAGCTTAAAGTGAAGCATCTCATGGATAAAAGTGACCACTCAGGAACCGATCTGTGCCCAGAGTGGGGCTCCCTCCTCCCAGTTGTGGGTTGCTCCAAAGTTTGTCCTTTCCGCACACATTTCCATTGATCCACTGGGGTCGTGCTGATTCTCTTGGAAGTATAATATGTATCGAATTAGTCTACAAAATATTCACAAAATACTCTGTTTGTAAAATTTGTAATAAATATTTTGTAAAAAAAAAAAAAAGCACATTTTGCTACAACTTTCCATCTCTCCTTGTATATGGTGACCTTTGGGCGTTCTGAGTTTCTCAAGAATATATAACACTTTACTATGGGTAGGTGAAAAGTGCTAAACTTTCAGTTTAGTTTTCAAGGCCTTCCACAATCCAACCAACCAATTGCTTTCATCTTTTAAACTCACTGTCCCAGCACGGAAATCAATTCAGACTATATCCTACTTGTATTTTGATCTATTCATCTAGGTTAGTTTCTCTTTTATATTTTTATTTTTTTCAGAATATTACAGGGGTACAAATGTTTTGGTTACATGAATTGCTTTTGTGCAGTTTGAGTCCAAGTTGTAAGTGTGCCCCTCCCCTGGGCAGTGGGCATTGTACCTGTTAGGTATAAATTTACTGCTCCCCTCCTGCTCCCGATCCCACCTGTTTGCTTTCCATTGAGTTGAGTTTTACCACCAAATGTGCTAATGGGTGTTGATCGATTAGTTCCAATTTTGAGCACATGGGGTGTTTGTTTTTCCATTCTTGTGAAAGTTCACTTAGAACAAGGGTCTCCAGTTCCATCGTGGTTGTTACAAAAGGTATTAGTTCACCATTTTTTAAAATGGCTGAATATTACTCCATGTTACACGTAGACCACATTTTATTAACCCATTGCTGTATTTATGAGTCAGTTCCACATCTTCGTGATGGTGAATTGTGCTTCAGTAAAGTCTCTACTACACGTCTTTGTGACAAAAATGACTTTATTTCCTCTGGGTAAATACCTCCCAGTGGGATTGCTGGAACCAATGGTAGGTCTATAGAGGTGTCTCTGCACGGCTTTCCATAGAGGTTGCGCGAGTTTACAATTCCACCAACAGTGAATAAGTGTTCCTTTCTCTCAGCACCCACATTGGCACCTGTTGCTCCAGGTTTTTTGATAGAAGCCATTCTCACCAGGATTAGGAGATATTTCATTGTGGTTTTGCTTTACACTTCCCTGAAGGTTAGACATGTTGAGCATTTTTTCATGTTTATTGGCCATTAGTCTATCTTTTGAAAAGCTTCTAGTCATGTCTTTTGCCTACTTTTTAATGGGGTTGTTTGATTTTTTTTTCTTGCTGATTTGCTTGAATTCTTTATAGATTGTGGTTACCCTTATCCGATGTAAGGCATGCAAATACTTTCTCCCATTCTGTGGGTTGTCTATTAACTGTATTGATTGTTTCCTTGGCTGGGCAGAAGCTTTCTAATTTAATCAGGACCTGTATGTTAACTTTTGTTGCTGTGATTGCCTTTGGGGTCTTCTTCATAAATTCTTTGCCTAGCCAATGTCAATAAGAATTTTTCCAAGATTTATTTACTTCTGAATACTTCTACAGGTAGTTTCAGGCCTTAGATTTAAGTCTGTTATCCATAGTGAATTAATTTTTTAAATTAGTTTCTTACATCCTTTTAGTCTTTGAATAAAGGGATGTGAGATGTCTACGCAGATTCTGCAATGGGACTTAAGAAAGGCAGAGAGCATTTTTTTTTTTTTGAGGGCTTTGAGTGACTTTAAACACAATAACTAGTGAGAAGGAATTTTATTTAGGAACTGTGGAAAAGAATTCTAAACGGGGAATAAAGTGCTTTCATCTTGCTCTTTGCCTGAAGCCTTCCTGTATGAATCACTGCAGAAATTTTACAAGAATAAAGCATTTCCTTCTTCATATTTGAATTTACGTTGACTTTAAAATGAAACGAACCACAATAAAACATGAGTTATTGGAGAAAAAATATCTAACTCAAAAGGGTTTTAATAATAATGTCTTTACTCATTTGTATTCTCAGAAAGGAATGAGAATCATAAACACTTTTCTGTTTTTGTCCCTGAAACTAATCTCCATTGGGAGGTCAGCCTCAAGGGAACTTTATGCACATATGTATTAGGGAACTTTTTGTTTAGAAACCAGTATAATGTCAAATTTCATCCTGCTTAGGTTTTTCTTTTTCTTTCTTTTTTCTTTTCTTTTCTTCTTCTTTTTTTTTATAAAATCATAGCTGTGTACATTAGTGCAATCCTGGGGTACAACATGCTGGTTTTATACACAATCTGCTTAGGTTTTTCTAAGCAACCTACATTGTTGTAATAACTGAGATAAAGTGAAAATTTCTTGGCTTGTGAAAGTCGGAATGGTAAAAATATGATAAATATTTTAAATCTAGATATGTTGAGGTTATTTCACAAGCCGGCAATAGTTTTGATTTTGCACTCATTGAACTTTAAATTTTTTTTTTTTTTTTTTTTTTAGAGACAGAGTCTCACTTTATGGCCCTCGATAGAGTGCCGTGGCATCACACAGCTCACAGCAACCTCCAACTCCTGGGCTTAAGCGATTCTCTTGCCTCAGCCTCCCAAGTAGCTGGGACTACAGGCGCCCGCCACAACGTCCGGCTATTTTTTGGTTGCAGTTCAGCCGGGGCTGGGCTTGAACCCACCACCCTCGGTATATGGGGCCAGCGCCTTACCGACTGAGCCACAGGTGCCGCCCTGAACTTTAAAATTTTCTGTTAATGATTAAAGTCTCTTTTAAGAAGTCAGTGATTACTTCTTTAAGACACTGTTTTACAAATTGATTTGAGGTGACAAGGATTTTTTTCCAAAGTTAGGCAAGTTTTCATAATTTTTTTCTGTTTTTTTTTTTTTTTTTTTTTTTTTTTTTCATTTTTTGGCTGGGGCTGGGTTTGAACCTACCACCTCTGGCACATGGGGCTACTCCTTTGAGCCACAGGCACTGCTCAACACAAGTTTTTCTTGATAAAGTATTTCATAGAATATTGACTGCTGGCATACACTACTTTGCCACTTTCCTGGGAATATCTTAAGTATAGGATGACTATTCCTACTTCACAATCTTAGTATAAAATTAAGTAACAGAAAACAGAACGTAAAATATGTTGAACATTGTGTTGACAGAAGTTACTTGCGGCATTGTTCACCATACCATGATTATTCACTCGTTCCCCCACCCTATTTAATTGTGAAATACATCACACATACAGAAGAATGTATGAAATTTTCTGTACGGTTATAGGAATGAACACCTGAGAACTGGCTGCCAGATTAAGATGCTGAATATTTTCAGACCTTGGAAGTCCCTTGTGAGTCCTTTACTTTCATTCTTTTCTTGGCCTAGGGATGCGCTTACTTGCTCAGGGCCCTTCTGCACATGACCACTTTTAGAGCAGCCTGGTCAACCTTTCACTGGTGTTCCCAGCCAACCTCTTTCTCTCTTCTCTTTTCCTGTTGGTTGAGTCTCCAATGCACAGAGTACAGCTGTTCCACATTCTGTCCTCTAGAAATCCATGCTTTGCACCTGTGTCAGTCAGGATTCAATCAAGAAATAAACCATACACTCAAATTTTGAGGGGAGGATTTAGTTTTCCTTATTTATTTCCTTTTTTTTTTTTTTTTTAAACAAAGCTCTGAGCAATTAAGGACACCAATCCAGTATAAGGTATCATCCCTGGGCTAGCCATGAAGGACAGCCCTTCCTTAACCATCCTGTTCTGAAAGAGCTGGAGGACAGAGCAGTCTCTGGAGCCCAAGTTAAAGAGCCTGGTGCAGCCTGAAATGGCTTATAGCCTTATGCAAAGACACAACTACCAGTGTGTATTGGCGCGTGTACATGTATAATGGGGTAAATACTCCAAACTCACCCTTCCTTTTCCCTCAGATAATTTGATGTCTCTTCTTCAGCCCAGTAAAGAATTCAAACAAAAGACAGCAGACAAAGGAACCCTTTCACATAGCCATGGATCAAACCTCTGGGTCCTTATGCAGGTGGACAAGAGTGGGGAATAAATCTGGAGGGTCAATGGGAGGCACTTGCCACAGCCCCTGAGGCACCAGGGTAGAAGAACTTTGGAACCTATACCTAGCCTTAGCATCTTTAAAAAGGAGGATTTCCTAATCTTTCGCTCCTATTTTCTGGTGTTTTTATTATTTTTTTTAATTAAATCATAGCTGTGTACATTAATGAAATCATGGGGTACAACGTTCCAGTTTTATATACAATTTGAAACATTTTCTTTTTTTTTGCAGTTTTTGGCTGAGGCTAGATTTGAACACACCACCTCCAGCATATGGGGCCGGCGCCCTACTCCTTTGAGCCACAGGCGCCGCCCTAATTTGAAATATTTTCATCAAACTGGTTAACATAGCCTCCACAGCATTTTCTTAGTTATTGTGTTAAGACATTTATATTCTACATTTAGTAAATTTCACATGTACCCTTGTAAGATGCACCCTAGGTGTGGTCCCACCATTACCCTCCCTCTACCCATCCTCCCCACACTGGTGTTATTTGATGGAAGGTTTGATGCCCACCTCTCTTAGGATCCTCCAAGGACCTCTGGGCTTATTCTTCAGTCTGATTTTCTGAACATGAAATCTGTAGGTCACATTTTTACACATCTGGCCTGATACAACCTGTCTTTCAGGGCTCAAATCAATAACATTCTTTGCTGAGGAGCCTTCCAAACTCTTCTCGCAAACTCTTTTTGCACATATAATTCATAAATATGCTCTCTAAACTTTTTGTTTAATGAACTCTGTGAATTAAAAAAAATTGAGGGCTGGCTCACACCTGTAATCCCAGCACTCTGGGAGACAGAGGCAGGTGGATAGCTTGAGCTCAGGAGTTGGAGACCAGTCTGAGCAAGAGCGAGACTCCATCCCTACCAAAAATAGAAAACTAGGGCAGCGGCTGTGGCTCAGTGAGTAGGGTGCCCGTCCCATATACCAAGAGTGGCAGGTTTTAACCTGACCCTGGCCAAACTGCAACAAAAAATAGCCGGGTGTTGTGGCGAGCACTGGTAGTCCCAGCTACTCTGGAGGCTGAGGCAGGATAATCATCTAAGCCCAAGAGTTGGAGGTTGCTGTGAGCTGTGACATCATAGCACTCTACTGAGGGCAACAAAGAAAAGAAAGAAAACTAGCTGGACATAGTGGCGGGCGCCTGTGGTCCCAGCTACTTGGGAGGCTGAGGCAGGAGGATGCTCGAGCCCCAGAGTTTGAGGTTTCTGTGAGCTGTGATGACACCATTGTGCTCTACCCAGGGCCACAGAGTGAGACCCTGTCTCAAAAAAAAAAAAAAAAAAGTTGAGCATACTTTTCTAGTCTACATTTATTCATATGTTTATAAATTCTATGCATGTGAAATACTAATATGTACATATAAAAAGGACATGTAACTAGACATTAAAATAGAAAATTAATATGGACTCATGATCTAGTCCTCGTGAAATTAAAAATGTTAGGAAAGCTACAGAAACAAGATCTTTTTAAGGACTCTATTTATATAATGAAGGCAATCTGTTATGCTACAGATTACTGGATTTGATTTGATTTTACTTTTCCTGTTACCCAGAAGTGAAATAGCTCTGGTGCCCTTGAACTGGTTTGTTCCTGCCTTTATCCTTATATCCAACACTTCAATCTTTTCCACAAGAAACAACAGAAGAAAATAAATTCTCCTGTAGTTGCATAGTAACCAAACATCCCCCTTGATGGTTTATGATTCTGCCACTTTATATTAACAAAGAGTTTCCAGCACTGCTGAGGGACTGGTTTCTCTTAAAACTTTAAGGTAATCATCGCAGTAATTCATGCTTATCTGACAAAGTGTCTGCCCAAATGTGACACAAAATGAGTAATTTGGAATGTGTAAGGCAACTATTTTTTTGGGGGGTGAAATCATGGTTTCCTAGTAAATGACTTTCTTAGCCTCTATTACTTATACTTTCATACAAAGTGGTTGGATTGCTGAGAAATGTTTTAAACACATTGATTTGGGGTTTAAATAGTTTTTGTAGCATTCTTATTTAAACAAGATCTACCATAGAACCTTGATCAAATTACCTGTAGTCCCAGCTACTCTGGAGGCTGAGGCAGGAGGATGGACCTCAGTTGTCTCAAATCCCCTGAATTATTTTCACTTTCTGAAGGAGGGAGGCCACAGAAGGTGATCTCTCAAGGTCCCCTTTTAGAAACCTATTAAATGAACCCTCCTCTTCCAGCCCTTCTGTGGAGAAGCAAGTTGGATTTCTTATCCTGTTCTTTTGCTGAGTCAGGATTGCCTGGAGTAGGAAAGTGAACCCTGAGACCCCTTACATTTTGTAACTGTAGTAGAACGCTTTTAAAATATCATTATTTTTGTTTACAAATGTGCAAAGCTATTACCTGACCCACTGTTATAAAGGCATAAAAATGCTAATGTAATCTTTATAAGTCTGTTATTGCTTCTCTAGGAGGAATATAAGGTAAATCAAAACAACATTGGTACCGTCACATCCAAAGCATCTGATTGAAGTTCATTTTCTTCAGTTGCCACCAGGCATAGGTGATAGTTGTAAACAGCATATGCCAAACACCTATACCTTGCATTTTGGAGAGCTCAGGCTTACCTTCCTTCTGTATTTGGTTCCTCCAGAAATGAGAATGTATTTGTTTTTTTGAAGAAGTTATTTTTAATAGTTTTTATATATAATTATTAGTACAGAATTCAAACATATATTTTATTTGATTTAATCTGCAGAAGTCTTACAGGTAACTCTTTCACTCTTCCTTATAAGCCTGAAAGTTGAAAGTGCTTGAAGCATCTGGCTTTCTTCTTCACCTTCTTATTAAATTTCTCTGAACTGAGTGTTGGAAGTTGTTTTTTCTTTTTTTTTTTTTTTTTTGCCAGGGCTGGGTTTGAACCCACCACCTCTGGCATATGGGGCCGGCGCCCTACTCCTTTGAGCCACAGGCGCCGCCCTGAGTGTTGGAAGTTTTATCTTCAACTAAGCATATGCTCAAATCCGTACTCTCTTCTCATCTCTAAAGAAGCACAGCATGAAAATTCATTAAAAAAAAAAAGCTCTCTCTGCCTCACAAAGTTATGATGATATTGAAAAGTACACTGATGTTAATAAAAGTAGCTACATTTATTGAACTTGGTTGTCTAATAAATAATCTGACTGGTTTCTGGAAGAGATACTCTAGATACTTGGAATATCACCAAACTTGGTAGAGTTTCCTGGCTGCTGAACATTACAGAACACATCCTGAGATACAAAAAAATTACTTGCTAATTCAAGGGGATACAAAAGTATATTAAAAAGTTTGAAATAGAAAAAAGTGCATTTTATTTTATAGCAATAAAGAAGCTAATTCTTGTCTATGTTTCCTGGGTTCCCCTTTTCTGAACTGAGACCCACTCTGTCTTAGCACTGGCAATTCAAATCATGTCCATGGCAAGAGACTTCATGACTTTGAAGCCTTTATATCTTGCAACTTTGATGTGACAACAGGACCCTGCAACATATAAATTATATGTAAATGTAAAGAGGACATGGAAATTCCATATAGCCAAAACATTCCCTAAATTAAAAATGAAATTACCATTTCTTTTCTAGATCAGAAAGATGTTATAGCCAGACATTTGGCCTAGTTATTATACAGATGACTGTGTTTTATGGTTAAAGTCCTTGAATAAAACTATTTCTAATAGCAATAAAATAAAAATTATTGCAGCTGAAGCCGCTGGCCATCAGCTTGCATGTCCAAGTTCTGTCAGACGTTCCTGAATAACATCCACAAGACCCAATAAGCGAATACTGGAAGATACTTTAATATTAGACTGCTCTGAGAATGACAGATGAAAGTCAGGCTTCACCTAGGAGCGCACCCTGGGAAATGACTAAGATACCAAATAAGAAATATAAATCCATCAAATTTTATAAAATTTAAAGGATAGCTCATTGAACCTGAAGAAATAGGTATTAACATGCTAAAGAAAAAGAGAGTGAGAAGTAAAAATAGAAGGGCAGAAAAAGGAACTTGAATAAATTGAATTTAAAGTTATCAAAGAACTGTACTTGAAACAAAAATAAGTGTCAACTGCAAAGTGTTGTTCAGAGAATTGGAAAATAAATTCTACGCAATGGACTTGAGCAACAATCTTACTTGAGATAACAGTTCTTTTAATGACTTTCCCACATGCACAGCTAACTACAACCTATGGCGTAAAACCAGAGCTTGCTTGCTCTGACTGTGAAAATCCTCACTGATTCAGGACAATGGGGAGAAACCTAATTTACTAAGGTGTGAAATGACTGCAATGACGTGACCTGTGTTAGGAAGTCTACGCCAGGGTTCAGTTGTTAAGATTATAAAGAACGTACCACAATGTTCTTTATAATCCTAACAGGTCAAGGTAGTTAGAGAAGCCTCTTCATCAGAAATGTTAGAAGATTCAATTTATTTTTATCCAGTAGGTTTCATCATTCCGCAATTTGGACTAGCACGTTAATTGTCCATAAATGGATTCGTTAATGTAAGTAAAGAGTGGATCCCTTTAAGTAATTTTAAACATTCCTACATTAAATTCTAATGTTATTATTTATTTGCTTGGTAAGCATTATATTCATAGCTATGGAGACTTGCCAAATTTTTCTTCTCAAACATTCTTTTCACTGTGTCACTGAGCCTATCTAAAGATCAAGCTCCAGCACCTTCCATAATGTCACCTCCCTTAAAATGAGTTCTCTTTGCAGACCTCTGTTTACAGACAAGCTTTAATCTACCGTTCCCTGCCTGTATAAAATATGTACGTGTTTGGTTCGAGTCCAAGGTTTTAGACAGCCTGGTCCTCTTCCTAACTTACAACCTATATGAACTTTAGCCTTTCATGTCCCTCATCCCCTTCCTGGTAAGCTCTCTCTGGACTACGGTCCTTGAGGCTTCGCCCCCTGAATCCTTCACCATCTTCTGCTGCAGTCATATGAATGAGGAATTAGGGAAGTAAGTTCTAGGCCACGAAATCCCCAAGTTGGTTTATTCTTACAATCCATTTAAGGCAGATAACTTAAACTTTTTTTTAAGTTTTGTGTCTTCAATTATTTTTGTTTCCTCCCTATAAATTGGTGAGAATAGCATTAAGTACATGATATTGTAAATCATTGGTGACTCATACAGTATTCTCTTCATATAATGAAATAAATAGACAATTACAGGTAGTTTACCTAATACAGTGAAAAGCCCTGGATTAACTTTTCCTGAGAATGACAGGTGAACAGGGGAGGGTGTTCCCATGAAGGCCCGGCCGCATGGCTCCAGGTGAGCAGAGAGACACAGGCACACCCAGAGCCACCGAGGGCACCCACAGGGGGAGAGGAAAAAGTTCCAGTGACGTGATTTAAGCAGGCCATCTGCAGCTTGGCGCTAGTACGTCTGGAATGGTGGCAGCAAGGCTCCAGCAGAACAATAACGTGCCTGCGTCTCTTAAGCAATATTAACCCAAAAGCCCCAGAGAGGGAAATCCAGGATTTCCCCTGGCCGTCAGCACAGTGAGTCAGTGTCCCCTGCACTGAACAATGGCTGGATACACGGCCACTTAGAGACCTTTCATCTTTATCGTTTTTTAGCAAAGCATGTGCTGTCTTTTTGTAGGACCATGGACGCCTCAATCTTTGCCTCTCTTTACTGTCATTTGTTAAACAGGAAGTCTGCAACTTTATTTTCAGTGGGTGGGAGGGATCCGCTGTCAACCAAAATGAGGAGAAAAAGCTTAACTTGGGCCAGGCTTTCTGGAGCTGGGTAAAAGTGTCCTGGCTAGGCAGAGTAATACCTGGAAGAATAGGTGATACTCTCCAAAGAGAGGCATAATTCATTAATCTAAGTGAACTGAATTTTATCGGGGGACTATACCTTCGATCACTGAAATACCTGTTTACAAAGGACATTTTAGACAAGGTTATCCCAGAATCGAATACAGAACCCTCATACCTGGAAACTCACTTGTCTATAAAATGCATGGGTCATATTTTACTGCATGAATTTTTCTGTTTTATACCCAGAATGCAAAACAAGAAAAAACTGCTTTTTAAAATTCATACTTTTATCGATTCAATGCCATTACCCATGACTACCAATAACAGTCCTATGAACTCACAAATCAGAGCAATATTCGTACAGTATCATGCATTCAACACTATTCTCATCAGCGTACAGGGAGGAAATTGAAAAGTTAAGGCCCGATATCTCCCTTAAATGGACGACAAATATAGAGTTCCACCTTCTGCGGTATGACGTGTCACTGAGGAAACGTTGACAGTCTTGAGCATGATCTACACAGAGACATACCTCATGTCCCGGAATGCCCGTCAGTGGATCAGCGCTGGGTCTATCAGTCAGGGATTGTCCTGGGTCAGAAATTCTAAACCCAATGGCGTGAACAACTTAGGGTCTGCGTCTCTGTCTCATGGGAGACAGGCCAGGCGGGTTGGTGTGGGAGCTTCTCAGGGTTACCAAGAAGACATTACAGCTTTGTGTTCCTCATTCTTAGAGGGTGACACTTGTCCTCGTGTTCTCAAAAGGGCCTCCAGAGTCACTATGTAGGGCAGCAGTTCTCGACCTGTGGGTCTCGACCCACAGGAACTGTATTAAAGGGTCACAGCATTTAGGAAGGTTGAGAACCACTGATGTAGGAGGAAAAGGGAAGGAAAGCAAAATGTTGCCTGAGCGAGTCTACTATGAAGAGTTTTTCTGGAAGTCCAGGTACTCAGAGACTTTTCCATAGTGATCAGCAGCAGGCAGTACCTGGCACTTTCCCTATGGCATGTTCAGGGACTTAATTGTCAGATCTCATACGATGACTGCTCTGATGGCCATTTCAGAAAATGAATTTCAAAATTGCTTTGAAGGATGGACTAGGTGCTGGAGTCCACACACAGCTTCCCAAGGGGAGCCTCAAGGGTGGCCGTAGAGATGTTCTCCTGAACGGAGAAAATAGAGCGCTGGGTACACAGTAAGCGCCTGAAAAAATGTTCAAAGTGCCTGTTACCCATCTGCCTCAGCTCTGCGGGACTTTCATGGAATTGACGACGCTCCTTCGCTCTCCACCCCACGCACACGTGGAGGGGCAAGGCCCAGGGGAACAGGAGCAAAGTTTGGTAACTTCCTAATGGATGAATGTGTGGCCTGAGCAGGAGGCGGGGAGACTCGCTGGTTGCAGCTCCGGGAAGTCACGTGGGTCTCAGAGAAGCGGCAGTGAACTTGCCTGGAAGGGAGGTGGGGGCTCCGCAGCACCTGCTCCGCCCCTTCTCCCGCTGTTCTGAAACACTCTGCTGCCCCTTCAGCTCTGAAGGGCTCAGATGCCACGATTATGGAATTTGGTCTTAGGGTAAAGAGTCCAACAACAAGATAATTCTCAAAATACATGTTAAATAGACACTGGGGTCTGATGTGGGCTTTCCCAGCGCTACTGCCTTGCAGGCGAGCAGGAAAACCGTGCAGCTTGAGATTCAGGCAGCGTTCTGCTCTCCTTTCTATAGCGCCTTCTTATACCAGGGACTTCCTGCCAGGAATATAAGCAGGGAGGAAAAGGAGGGAACAGCCAGAATCCAGTTCTGGAGGCCGGAGCCTTCTGTGTAACTGCAGGGAGAGCAGCACCAAGGCCCAGGGAGTGGTAACCCCTCCGGGGCCTGCCTGCTTCCCTCTGGACTCAGAGCCAGGGCTGAACTGTGGACACCAAGCCTGATTGGACAGGAGGAGAGTCCGGGAACTCACAGTCAAAGTGTCTTGAAGGTTAGACAAACAGAGCGCTGGAAAGGAGCTGGGAACGCGAGAAAGGGCCAGCCGTGGTTCTAGTGAGCATAACCTGCCAGAAATCAGAATCAGTGCACACCAGGCTAGAGCAGCGTTAGGGGACAGGTTGGACGCCACGTTAATTTAGCTATAATCAAATAAGGCCTTATTCAAGAAACTTCAATTAGATGCACTAAAAAATGCACTTTGTTTTGTAAAAGCCTAACTACTATGCACTTAATAATCCCCCAAACATGAATTTTTTGTTAATTTTAGAGTTAACTAACCTTGTAATGATTTTGTAGTGTTGAATATTTGGCTGCAGCGTGGGGTCTGCAGTTTCAGCTGATCCTAGGGGGGCATCAGTCATCTGCGAATGGTTGTCCTGTTTGGGGTGAGGTAGGAGAATGTAGATTTGCAGCAGTAAGTGGTTGGAAAACAAGGAAGCATTTTTCAGCTGTGTTGCTGAAGCCCTGGGAAGGCTACTGCATTTACCATATTTGAAGTGGATCTTTTGTAGCAACAGGCCGTGGCTTTAAAATGTCCTGCACTGGGAGCTCAATCAATGCACGTGTAATAATTCTTTAGCTGCCTTGGTGATATCAGCTAAGCGAGGCAGAAATGCTAACTTGAGTGTGATGTCATGATTCTCTAAGTCAGCGACCCTTTCACTGTATTCTCCACTTAATAGGTCTAAAACAGCTGTGCATTTTTCAAATGATTTTCATACATCATCCAGTCCTGCTCATCAGTGACTTTTGCTAACTGGGGAAAATGTTCATCTCAAATTGCCTTTTAAAGAAGGAGTTTTGGAATTTTTTGCCATAGATTTAGTTTTACCATGCAAAGGAGTATTGAAATCATTTGTTTAATTGGCATAATGTCACGCAGAAATGCCACATTCCTATAGAGATTTTCTTTTAATAAGTCACATTGCTGATGCTGTTCTTCATAAAATTTAACTATCTGTTCTCCCAGAGATAAAATTTTGGCTAAGGCCTGTCCCTGCAATAGCCAATGCACGTTAGAACAGCATGGCAAATCTTCACTGAATATCTCGTCTTCAACATCAGCATTTAACAACACTGACCACGCCATGCTTTATTTGTTGGAATATAGTTAACAATACTTACAGCTTCTTATAAAGTGTCACTATAGTAGCGGTAGCACAGAGATTTTGCTGATGAAAAGAAATGACAGCATTTCTGTTAATATACCTGTGAATACTTCTTGTATCTGCCTTTCCCTATTATGGAAGGTGAACCACCTGGGCTTACACTCCTAAATTTGCCAAATTTAGTCCAACTTGATGCATTTATCTTGAAAGTTGTTGAGGATTTCTGTTCCCCGTGTTCTGTTCCCAAGAGTGCCCAAAGCGAGTAACTCCTCATAACAAAGACAATCTGTTATGACCTGAATGAAATATAAAGCCTACACTGAGTCAGTAGTATCAGCTGTTTCATCCAAAGCAATTGAATAATATCCATTTTCCATTTGAAGTATTATATATAACATTATTCTGTTAAGTTGAAGGCTAATTCATACTACGGAGCTTGGAAAGGGGTGGTTGTTGATACTTTGAAATTTTCAGGGTCTGTGCATCCTACAACGTCAACAACGCATTCTTTCATAATTTCTACATCACTGATGCTTCCCTTTTCTCCTGAGTATGTAAGTTGTTTCAGCGTCATCATTTCCAGGTCTTATTGTCACTTGAAAGAATTGCCTTTGCTTTAACTTTTCATCTTTTAATTTCTGCAATACAACCTTTTGTGCCTCTCCCTCTAATTTAAAATATGTGTGGTCCTTCAGAATGTTACAATGCTTATGAGTGTTGAATTTCTTTAATCTTGGTATTGCTGTATCACAAAGCAAGCAAATGCTGTGGTATATTTATGTCATGGAATACTACTCAGCCATTAAAAACATGGAGACGTTACATTTTTTGTATTAACCTGGATTGAGACATTCTCTTATAAAGCATCACAAGTATGGAGAAGCAAGAATCCAATGTACTCAATTCTAATATGAAGGCAGCAGATGAGCTAATACAAGGTAGGGGGTAGGGCAATGAGGGATAGGGGAGAGGGGAGGCTGGAAGGGGATGGGGGGGTCATGGTGTATGGCACACCTCTTAGTGTTGGGATGAAATTACAAGAGGGACTTTACCTAACAAATGTCATCAGTGTATTCTAAGTCTTTGTACCCTCAATGGATCTCAAACAATA
The DNA here is from genome assembly GCF_027406575.1 of Nycticebus coucang. Classification (NCBI taxonomy): domain Eukaryota; kingdom Metazoa; phylum Chordata; class Mammalia; order Primates; family Lorisidae; genus Nycticebus; species Nycticebus coucang. The sequence goes on along the minus strand of NC_069787.1, from coordinate 50,128,889 downwards.
AAAAAAGCAAACAAATCATCTTATCTTTAATAGAAACAAGACAATATTGCAATTTCCAGTCTTCATTAAAAAAACCTGTTTTCTTCCTTCAATATTCTCTTGTTTTTTTTTTCACATGCTGTCCTCATAAGTGGACAGAATTTTAAAAAAGCTATTGAGCTGTGCAGCCATTAACAAAGTCCATTTCAAACAGAAACACAGTGTACCGTTGTCAAAAGCTGATGACATACTGGTGTGCTCAACCGCCATAAACTCTCGCCAGCCAGCCTGGTGCGGTGGTGGCGCCAGTCATGTGGTGGGGTTAGAACTGAATTGTGAATGCAGCAGCCGTCACTTTAGCCCTTCTGGCTAATGTTCTAATCGCACCAATCTGGAGGATTAGTTTGCTGAAACTTATTTTATTCTTTGGTATTTCAAATACAATCCAGGTTTTAAAAATGAAATAAAAATATAAAAGACAAACACAATGTGTAAATAAAACTAAAAGGATTTGTTGCAATTTGGGGGGGCAGGGTTTGAACCTGCCACCCTTGTTATATGGCGCCGGTGCCCTACTCACTGAGCCACAGGCACTGCCCAAACTAAAAGGATTTGTTCTGTAAAATTTGGAATCAGTCAAGAGCTGCACGTAAGGACTTTAAGGCCTCAGGTCACCCACCCCTATTAGGAATTCACCATCCACTTTGTGATCCTCAGAAAAAGAAAGGTTATAGGTTGAAGGTAAAATCCCGTAAGGACCAGTGGTTAGGAAACTGAGTAGAAAATTGTCACCGGGAAGGAAAGCTGAGTGTGCTTTCCTCGATGGAGTGAAGCTGACGCTTTATATTCTGCATAGAGAAAAATGAGGTTTGATGCAAATACTGGATTTAAGAGACACCACTGGAAGTTACTCTCATCCACCTTCACGTGTAAAGTGCAGATTTTCTGTCCTGCTACAGAGTAAGTTGGGAAGACATTTGTGGTCTAGAAAGAAGCAGGGGAGGAGGCTGAGCCATGTGAGACGAACTTTGCTCACCACCCAGATATAAGAGGTTGGACAGTTACGTTCACGAACTTTATCCCTCATCCCTGGATATCACTACAGTCACCTTCAACAGACTCCCCTTGGCCATCTGGTAACTATCGTGATATTCAGCAACGAAGTATGCGGCACTTTTTCTGGGATGAATTCCAGAACTTCATATGCTGTAGCTCGTCCTTTGCTTTAATCTTTGTGGTGGCACCAAAAAACAGCTTGTGCCCTCAGAAAATGTCCTCACCGTCTAGAGTCTTACCTGTTAAAAAGGCCACGGCGGTGCTGTCCTGCTCACCAAATCTGTGATATGACAGGAGGAATAGTTCTGCCAACATTTTGGTTGAATCCATTATTTGTCACTGGAGGAATAATTTAGTGTAATAGTTCCTAAATAATTTGAAATAATTCTAAAGTAAAACTTAGAACAGAGTTAACTAGAAATAACCCTTAACAAGACGTGTGAGCACATGTGGAACATTAGACCTTGAGAAGAAAAAGACAAAAAAACAACATAGTGTGTTAACGCCGGGGACTTGTTAGAAAGAAAAATTGTAGGAAAATAAATGAAGGTCAGTACACCCTAAGGGCTCAGCCAGCACAGAGTCAATATTGTTTAATGATCGTAAAAAATTCCTCAGCATACAAAACAAATACAGACAAAGTTCAGGGATCATGATTAATTTCTTCTGCATCCGAGACATAAAAATCCATAATATATTCTTTTTAAGCGCTAATCTCAGAGTGATTCTAACACTCATTAATGTACTAAAGGCTTTTTTCTTTTTTTCCCCAGGACAAGTTGTTATCCCATTAGGCTGTCTAAAAACTCAGATTCGGCGTGCTTCAGCAGAATAAAATCAGTTTAGTTATATAGACACATGCTTAGCTTTTGTTTTTATTTTTATTTTTATTTTTTTTGCAGTTTTTGGCTGGGGCTGGGTCTGAACCTACCACCTCCGGCATATGGGGCCTACGCCTACTCCTTTGAGCCACAGGTACCAGCTGACACATGCTTAGATTTTATAGCAGTTCTGTGACTGGCCTGGCCTTTAAGGACCCTTAAATTTTCCACTGCAGGACTCTAAAACAGGTGGCTCCCCAGTGTCTCGGGGGTGTGTTTACATCCACTCTGCTCACTTTCCCCCAAGGCTATTCATGACATTGACCTCAAACCCAGCATCACTGTTCTTGCCCTGATCATTGCTTCTTCTTGTTACCTAGGCCCCACCCCCACCCAACCTCCTATCTCATTTTCCCTGGGAAAATGAAAGAAAGGACACTTCTTGATGTTTGGAGGGAGCACCTAACAGGCATGATACACAAGGGCAGTCTCTGTTCCTTTAGGAGACACCACAGTGAATGGGAGGCATTTGAAATAAAGTAACATTTCATTGTATTAAATAAAGGAATAAATAAACAAATAAAGGAATGAGTGAGTCCCCGTGTGGTTCTGATTTAAGTTTTATGCTTTATGTGGTTCTATGATTTAAAGAGATATTTTTAAAATAATTCTAAAAATGACTACAGTGATGGCTGCAGTCCTGGATCATCTGACATTTCAGAGATTGCATTGAAGGTCTTGTACACGATTGTCAAAAAAAAAAAAAAAATAGCAACAGCTCATTGTGGAGAATGAGCTCAACATACAAAACAAATACAAAGTTTGCAGTATTGTAGACAAAAGTCCCGCTGATTACATGCCTCTGCAGTATGTCCACACTGATTACACGCCTCTGCGTGACAATTCAATGACATCAAAATATGTCTTCCTGGACTTAATCATTAGTCTGATCTATGTTCCTTCCTCCCTCCTTCTCTCCCCGTTTTTCTTCTCTCCCTCCCTCCCTCCATCCCTCCTTCCCTCCTTCCATCCTTCCTTCTTTAGACAGTCTCAATCTGTCACCCTGGGTAGAGTGCCCTGGCCTCACAGCTCACAGCAACCTCAAACTCCTGGGCTGAAGCCATCCTCCTGCCTCAGCCTCCTGAGTAGCTGGGATTACAGACACCCACCACAACACACCCGGCCCATTAGCCTGATGTGTCTCCCTAGCACTTTTCAGACAAAACTAATTTTTCTTCCACCAATAATCCCTCAAACATTTAAACTGAGATGTGCTGTCCTTGCCAGGAGTTCCCTTCACTCGCAAATTATTCCAGGGTTTCCAGCCAGTTGACTTTGAGAACTTTTGCTGATCTTATTTCTCTGTGCCCCTCACAGGCTGAGGGGTGCCCAGAGTTCTTAGAAAGTCAGGCAGGTCAGCCCCCTGCCCACGGAGGAGCCAGATGGGGCTGTAGTCTGTGCAGGAAAACAAGCACATCCGGTGGAACTTAGAAGTGGTCGTGGGTGGCATTTGCAACGCTGACGATAAACTCTTGGAAGCTCCTGCAAGTTCTGTTTCCCTTCGTGGTCCCACTTGGAGAATGGCTGAAGTGTGTTATGAAACCTGCCACGCTGAGCCAGAAGTACGCTCTGAGTGGGTGGGAGCCAGGAGAGGGGGAGATGGTTGGTAAAGGCTTATTTTAGCTTTAGTCACAGATTTTAGAGACACACATGCTACTATAAATACACATAAATATCTCAGGCTCACTTCCTGAGAAAAACATGTTAGTTTATGTTCACAACTGTTTTCTTTTTAAAGAAGCTATAAATACCAGAAGCTCAATATCTGAAGAGCTAATTAAAAATTTTAAAAAAGAGCAGCTTATCTTCATTCTTCTTTTAGGAAACATTTCAAATATAGACTGATGGTTTAACCAGAGGCAGCTGCTCCATTTCACATGCAAAAGCATGATTGAAAAAGAAGTGCTTAAAAAAAAATGATTTTGACTGTAATTCCTTTCAATAAAGTTGATTTTTCCCCATATTTTTACTGGCTTTGAAAATACATCTCTTCAGTGTTTTTTTTTTTTTTTTAATTTGTATTGCTTTAGAATTTTATATGATTTTCTTTTTGATCCAAAACAAATGTCAGAATCAAAATGTCTAAATAAAACTACCACTCTTTCTTACGAGCAATAATTAAAGGTTGAAGATTATTTTGAACAATTTTTCAAAGAAATTAACCACAGCTATAGAGGAAATAGAAATCTAAGTTTCATATAAAAATAGGAAATATGACACCAACTGTTTTATATTTGTATTTACTTCGTCCTCTCTGGACTAAATACTAAACATTTTTCTTCTGTAAAACAAATTCTAAAACTATTTATTTTTATTTTATCTATTTATTTATTGATTTTTGAGACACAGTCTCATTTTGTTGCCACAGGCTAGAATGCCGTGGCCTCACCCTCGCTCACGGCAACTTCAAACTGCTGGGTTCCAGCGAGCCTCCTGCTTCAGCCTCCTGAGATGCTGGGACTACAGGTGCCTGCCCTAATGCCTGGTTAATTTTTCTGTTTTTAGCAGAGGCGGAGTCTCACTCTTACTCAGGTTGAGTAAGAACTCCTGAGCTCAGGCGATCCTCCTGCCTCAGCCTCCCAGAGTGCTAGGGGTGCAGATTTTAGTTTCCATGCCACCAGGTCCGGCATGGAAACTATTTAAAATCTACTTTGTGTCAGGCATTGTTCTGAGTTCTGGATTTGTACATATGTGGGGTAAAGACACCTACAGTCAATGTTGACGTTTTAACAATTATTACTGCAAAAAGAATAAAGAATGAAAATTGCACTTCAGATTTATCCTCTGATTTCTGCATTCACCTGCCTCTTTGGACAGAGCCAGCCATTTCACATTTGCTTTGTTCGTAACTGAACTCTTGATCCTTCTCCCACATCCCGTCCACCTGCACCTTTTCAGGCTCAGTCTTCCTACCAAGCTGTCCAAGACTTACTTTGGGGGCTTCCTTTGACCCCACTGTGCCCAGCTGAGTTGTAATTTTTAATGTAGCCTTTAAGCTGTGTTACAGCTTACAGCTTCCATCCTTCAGTACTGTTACAGCTTCCATCCTTCAGCACTGTTTTCCTCTCCTCCCTTTTTTGCTTCTGGTTCCCATACACATTGTGTTTGTTTTCCTGCCTTCAAACTCATTCCTACCGCAGGGCCTTTGCACGGGATTTCCCCTTCTGCCTCAGAAGCCCTTTGCTGTGCTCTCTGGTTAATATCTGTGTTTACATCTAGCCTCAGCCTCAGATGTCATTTCTCCAGAGACACTTTCTCACGACCTGACCGATGTAAATGAGCTCTCACCTTGCTTTCTCTGTTAGATCATCTCATGCTTTTCTTTCTCTACGTCTTGTGAGAATTTTTCTTCATATAATTCCACATTTGCTTTGCTTATTTGTTTAAATCTCTTTTCTTCCTTAGACGTTGCATTCCACAGACATAAGGACCTGCCCAAGTCCTCCCCCAGCGCATCCCAGAAGCAGATAGCCTTCTACAGGAACACAGCAGGTGTTCAGCACATATCTTTGAATAAATCTGCAGATCGCTGATTGAAGGGATATAAAGACCAGTGGAATAAATCTGTGGTAGAACTTTAACCCACAGGCAATGATTAAATAATTACTATCACGAAGAAGCTATGCAAATAACTTTTTAAAAACTCAAGATTTGGAATCAAGGAATGAAAGTTCCCAGGTTAGCTCTGTCATTTAATTAACTCCAGTTTGGTGGGAGGGGAGATTATTTAACTTCTGCAGCACTCAGATCGATTGTCTATAAAATGAGGATAATGCCAAGGATACTGCGAAAGCACTTTGGAATTGTAACACAGCTTGACATGTTTGATGTCAAAACAAAAATGTTGAGGTATCAGGCAGTGCCTGTGGCTCAGTGGCCCCATATAACAGGGTGGCAGTTCAAACCTGGACCTGGCCAAACTGCGACAAAAAATAGCCGGGCATTGTGGGGGGGCACCTGTAGTCCCAGCTATTTGGGAGGCAAGAGAATTGCCTAAGCCCAGGTTGCTCTGAGCTGTGTGATGCCACGACACTCTACCGAGGGCTATACAGTGAGACTCTGTCTCTTACAAAAAAAAAAAATTTCTGAGAAGGCGGCACCTGTAACTCAGTAGGTAGAATGCCGGCCACAAACGCTGAGCCTAGATGGTTTGAACACAGCCCAGGCCTGCCAAACAACAATGACAACTGCAACAAAAAATAGTGGGGTGTTGTGGCCGGTGCCTGTAGTCCCAGCTACTTGAGAGGCTGAAGCAAGAGAATCACTTAAGCCTAAGAGTGGGGGGTTATTGTGAGCTGTGACAGTCGCAGCATTCTACTGAGGGTGACATAGTGAGACTGTCCAAAAAAAATAAAAATAAATAAGTAAACTGTCCCAGAAACTTCTTTCTAAAATTAACCTCATTAACTCCTGTCTTTACCGTAGAAGGCAAAATTACACCAGGTGTCCAAGAGCAAGTCACAGATCCTTAAATTTTTAGACCCTGTTGTCCAAATCATTCACTGAAAATATTTATACAAAGAAGGGTGAGAACAGGGTGAAAGGCTGTCCAGGCTCCCGTGGAGTTACCTTTGGCAAAGAGCATCAGAAAATCATAACCTTGAGGCTCCTGTCACATTTCTGGGAAACAGAAATGGACATTGTTTCCCCATGCTGGTCTTGTCCTCTAAACAATTTTGAAACTCCTTAATCTCTCAAATCTATCTGAATGCTTACAGGCAGTAATCAAGGAGAGCGGCTCAAAGTCATATAAAAATAGTTCTCAGACTTTAAAGACAGAGCCTTCAGCTAGTCTGAGAGCAAGGCAGCAAAAGGTTTTAGATTGTGGGCTTTTCCTAGCAGAAGAATACCAGGTTAGAAATCAAATAATACTAAGAATAGAAGTCATGAGTTTTGGAGTCAGATAGCCCTGGGCTTGAGTTTAAGTTGTCTCATCATAGCTGAAGGGCTGGGAAAGTGTATTATTTTCCCATTATTGCTGTAATAAATTGCTGCAAATTTAGCAGCTTCCCACAACACAAATTATTTATGTTACTGTTCAAGATGCCAGGTGTCTAAAATGGCTCTGTGGGCCTATGTTCCTCCCTGACATACTTGTACAGGCTGCCCACTTCCCTCGGCTCCTGGGCCCTTCCTCCATCCTCATAGCCAGGAGCGTGGCCTCTTCCCTCTGACCCGTCTCCCTTATATCAGGACTCTGGTGACCGCATGGGCTAACAGTCCAACCCATGATAAATCTCCCCATCTCAAGATCTTTACCTTATTCACACTTGTAAAGTCTCTTTTCCCATATAAGTTCTCCTTTTTCTTATTCTCATAAATTTCAGGGATTAAAACATGGGCATCTGAGGGAGTCATTATTCAGCTTACAGCAGGGAGTATAGTTCTCTTGTCTTTGACGTGAGAATTTCAAATATTTCCACTGGATAGGGTTGGGCCTGTCAAACAACAATGACAACTCAACCAAAAAACAGCCAGGTGTTGTGGCGGGGACCTGTAGTCCCAGCTACTTGGGAGATGGAGGCAGAATCACTTGAGCCCAGGAGTTAGAGGTTGCTGTGAGCTGTGATGCCACAACTCTACCCAGGGCAACAGCTTGAGGCTCTGTCTCAAAAAAAAAAAAGGCTTCCTCACTCCTCCTCTACTCACTGACTTTAACATCCATTGCCAGTCCTTTTCTAACTCTGCCATCCCTCCCACCTTTGTTACATTCCACCCTGAAGAAAGCACTTTATCTCTGTTCCCTTTGTTTAATCGTTTATTTATTTGTACCAGGGAGAACCACTGGTTTGGTAGATGGTATGCAGTACCCCACTGCGGTCATTATCGTGTTGTGGGGCTGGCGCTGGTTGCTCCAAACGCCCCACATGTGCCTAGAGACTTTCAGTCTGGCTCCAGTGTCCTTCTGGCATGGCCCCATCCTTGTTTGGACAGGTCCTTACTTTCTGACACAACACAATGCCACAGGCTGTTTTATTCTTCTCTGCTGCAGCCTTGGAATCAGCCACTCCTCCCAGGCTGCTTGGAATCAAGCCATTCCTCCCTGTTCCTTCTTAGAGAGGATAATGGTTTTAAGAACACAAGTTAATGAGCACCGGGTGGGCTCATTGCTACTGGGGCATTGCTGCCCCTCAGCTCTCCTGTGGACACCAGATTTACATGACATCTGTGTTTACTTCTATATGTATTGATAACAGGAATTCACACCAATGTTTTCATCCATCCCAGGACAACAAAAGAGAGTTCCTTCTAGTTTTGTTCTATTTTCATATTTGTATTTCCCACTCTGACAGTGAGAAACCACCCCCCAGTATCTTTAATTAGATGTATTCACTCAGTCTCCTGACTGCACCGGGCTGCTGCCCCCTTCTGTGGGACTTGACTCCAGGAGGCCACTGCTCCTGTTCCGTGTTCCCCTCACCTATGTCCAAACCTGGCTGCCTTCCAGGAAGGGAACAGGAGAAGAAAGGAAAGGGAGAGACGGAACAATATTATTTAAAAGGGAGGAGGAGAAGGAGGAGGAGCAAGAGGAGGAGGAGGAGGAGTTGTTTCCAGTTAACACAGACACACAAAAAACCTAGGGGGCAAAACCCTCTCTGACTGCTAATCTGGCCAGCCACAGGCATTACCTAGTAAAGGACTCGAAGGCAGTAATTCCTTCTGTGCCTTGTAGGCTCTGTAAGGAGCTTTACATGGGATGACTAATATGAAAATAAAGCATATCGTTCTCCCAAGAGTCTCCAAAAGACTTAAAAGCACAGATCGTAGGGGAGGATAAATTATAAAACAAATTTATTACGAACTGGTAAATCATCTGATTCGAGTATACTAATTATATGAAAATCAATTTGTTCCAATAGTTTTCAATAACATCTTCAAATAACAGGAGAAAGGGCGAGAGTGTACAAGGGGTTGCCTTTAGAGGCATAATTGGGCAGCTGTAATTAACCACACACCACATAAAGGGCCCTTCACTACATAATTATGTTTGCAATTATTCCTCTTGCTCTTTAATTTTAAATGAGAAAGTACAAGTGTTGGAAAGTAAAGTGGTAAACGTGAAAGTTAGGCTTTGAAAATGGATTTGGGAGTTACGACATTTGGGGAGTAGTTAGGTAATCAGAGTTTCTGTTTTATATTTTTGAAACAAACAGGAACTGTAGACTCACTTGGTCAACTAATTGGCACAAATTAAAAGAAAATCTGTTTGAGTTGTGTGTCTGCTTACAAACCACCCGTTTTTCCCATTTTATTTTTAAAATAAAACAAGTAGCTCTCCTTTAAAGGAAACCAGGCGGCTCCCCGTGCAATTGTCTCCTGAGAGAAGAGAAACAAGATTCTTGAAGAAAATGAAAATGTTTCATGCCTCCCTTTTATCTTCTGAAAGGTTACTTTTAAAAGTTAACTCCTAAAGAGAAGCAGATGTGTCCAGAAATGAAGTATTCAGGGCCAGGCCAGGAAACATTCTCTGTGCTTGACATAGAAGTGGAAGAGTGGCTTCTTTACTAAAACAATCTCTGAGCATTATCTTTAAGGGGGACAGGAAAGGGATGGAGCTAAGACAGAGCTCTTTAGTGTGGTTTTGTTTCCATTCACAGCGACATTGACAGATTGTGTTAGGACAAAACACCTGCTTCTTTTAATTGATGGTCCAGTTAGCACACACTGATAAATATGTAGGACAAATGTGGGATTTTCCTCCCCGGTTTTTGTTTGCTTTGTCTGAGAAAAAGAGGTTGATGGCAATTATATTTTCTTTTTATTCTGGAGCAATTTTCTCATTGTATTGTCATTTTGTAGCCCTATTTATTTTCTAGAAAATTCAGACAACACTTTTCACTGGGATTTTGGTCACTTTCAAATGAAATGCCTTCACAGCTAAATCAAAGGGATATGTGCATGAAGAAAACAATGAGAAAACTACATGAGCCAGTAATCGGAATGATTATATAATATGCTCCTTCCTTCCGTCTGACTAGGTTGCCCAGGTTGGATCTGAATTCCGAGTCTCAAATGATCCTCTCCCCTCATCCTGAGTAGCTGCACCACCGTACTTGGCACATAATGCTAACTGCGTCCAACAAAAACAGCTTTTTTTTTATTTTTTTATTTTTTGAGACAGAGTCTCACTTTGTTGCCCCCAGGAGTGTGCTGTGGCATCATAGCTCACCGCAACCTCAGACTCTTAGGCTCAAGCGATCCTCTTGCCTCAGCCTCCCAAGTAGCTGGGACTACAGGTGCCCACAACTATGCCCAGCTACTTTTAGAGATGGGGTCTCACTCTGGCTCAGATTGGTCTTGAACCTGTGAGCTCAGGCGGGCGGATTGCCCAGAATGAAAAACAACCATGTTTATTCCATTTCATCATGAATGATATCATATAAGAAAAATAAGAATCTATCTGACATTTTTAAAGAGCTTCTTTCACCTCTCTTCACACGTAGACATTCCCAAAGGTCCCCAATGGTTTCTCAGCCTCCTAGCTTCTTCCCTCCACTCAGCGTCTTGTTTCAATAGAGCTCACCCCCACTTATCGTCCTTCAACTTCCCACTGGTTATTTCGGTATTGTGGTGACCTCTCATCCAAACACACCCAGGGTGAGTCTGCTTTAGGAAAGTGCATCTTTCGCTGTATCACTGAGACTGGAAACATCAGGTTAAGTTTTATTTTCTTTGCATCTCCTTTTAATTCCCACAAAATTTTCAAAAACTCTCTTTCTTCATCTTGTTTAGATGATTCCCATTGCTTTATCCCTAGTTATGTCCCAAATCATCTCAAGAAACTTACTGCCTCGTATCCTCTGTCTTACACATGGATCTATGTGCCAGCTGTGTCATTTTAGTCAAGCTATTCAAATTCTCTGGGCCACAATATTCCTCAGTGAAACTGGCATCATAGTAACTCTCTATATTATATGTGAACACAACCAGCTTCAAGAAAACCATTTGGTTGTGTAAGTATGGGTTTGGTTATTCCTGCAACTCATCTCCCAGTTGCCGAATCAACTCTCACAGAGGAGTTTGTTTTTCCCTAAAAGACCAACATGGTTATTTTTTTTTTCAACTGCAAAAAGTATCCTAATTTTATATCAAAGTAAGACCACACTCCTTTGCTTTCTGACAGCATGATCCTGTACATTTTTCCACACATTCTGCAATCCACCATTAACAGACAACTAGCGCTTGCTGGATATTCTTCCCCACCCCTTGTTTGTTTAATCTAGAATGCCTTTCATTCCCATCCCTACTCTGACACCTATTTGCATATAATTTATCCTTTAACCTCCAACTCAAAATATAGTTCCTCTGTAACAGCTTCTCCTACCCCTCATCACCCATTTTTGATCACTGATAATTCTGTGTTCCCATAATGCAATTATACCTTTACTTAAGTCTAATATTAAGCTAAATAGTATATGTTATATAAAATTAAAACACTTATTATTATAGTATAATATATTATGAAATATACTCTCCTACTTGGTCTCAGCTTCTTAAGGGAAACAATGCTGTCTCATTCACCAAACTATTATCCACAAAATTTTATGCATATAGTCATTCAGTAAATATTTTTTGAATCATTAATATTTTATAGATCTTCTGATATGTGAATATGGAATCCTACCTTGTGTTTCTAAGAGTCAGGAAAATTTGAAACAAAGATGTTTTCAAGTTAATTCATAACTTTGCTTTATTCTTGAAGCCTGTACAGTATTCATCATTATCATTTTTATATTTGTAACAACCAATATTGAATACTTGAAATGTGCCAGGTATGCAACTAACATGAACTAGCTTTTCACGTTTCTATTATTAAAATATGAACCATAGTTGAATAACCAAGAGGTAAATGAAAGCTAATTAAAGTTTAGCCACAGTCTGAAAGAAATGCCAAAAAGAAAATATATTTACCATGAAAAGCAAAACTAAAATGTCCTATTTTTTTTTTCAAAAATCTCACTCTCAGTATCTCACATAATCTCCAGAGATGCTCCCCAAATACTTTCCTTAACACTGTGAGCTCTGAAATCCATCTCTCCAAGTCAGCCCTGGCAAGCTCCCTCATCAATTTTAACCTCATTTTCTATCTGAGTGATCTTGAGCAAGTTCATTAAACTCACTGTGACACAATTTTCTCATCTGTATAGTGAGAACGTGTACCAGTGATATTTAGCAAAGAATTCACCCTCAGAAAAAGTAATCCATTACTTAAGTCTGTATCAATTTCTTGTATAACAAGGCTGATGGTAGGGGGCGGTTGGCCTTGGTTTGGGAACTCAACATTGTCAAGGTCTCTGCTCTAATTTTCTGTATCATTTTCTCATCACAAAGCATTGCTTCAACTTCAGTCACTGTGTTCATATTCAAGGCAAGAGAAGGGAAAAAGGATGTAGGGGTTGCACTGGTGAATCACTTAAAAGCTTTCCCCTACTCAGAGATCTAAAAATAGATCTGCCATTCAATCCTGTAATTCCTCTGCTGGGCATATACCCAGAAGACCAAAAATCACAACGTAACAAAGATATTTGTACCAGAATGTTTATTGCAGCCCAATTCATAATTGCTAAGTCATGGAAAAAGCCCAAGTGCCCATCGATCCACAAATGGATTAATAAGTGGTGGTATATGTACACCATGGAATACTATGCAGCCTTAAAGAAAGATGGAGACTTTACCTCCTTCATGTTTACATGGATGGAGCTGGAACATATTCTTCTTAGTAAAGTATCTCAAGAATGGAAGAAAAAGTACCCAATGTACTCAGCCCTACTATGAAACTAATTTGGGGCTCTCACATGAAAGCTATAACCCAGTTACAACCTAACAATAGGGGGAAGTGGGAAAGGGAGGGGAGGGGGGGTGGTGGGTAGAGGGAGGGGGATCGGTGGGATCACACCTGTGGTGCATCTTACAGGGGTATTTGCGAAACTTGGTAAATGTAGAATGTAAATGTTTTGGCACAGTAACTGAGATAACGCCGGAAAGGCTATGTTAACCATTATGATAAAAATGTGTCAAATGCTCTATGTAGCGAGTGTATGATGCCCCATGATCATATCATTGTATACAGTTATGATTTAAAAAAAATAACAAATAAAATAAAATTATATATTGCTAAAAAAAAAAAAAGCTTTCCCCTAAATCCTCCACTGACACCCATTCACACATCGTCATCCAGACCTGCTCCAAGGGAGGTTTACAAAGTGAGAAATTTGTTTGCAAACGTTGCTTCAAACAAAACTGGGATGTTCTTCATGAGGAAAGGAAATAAATAAGATGTTAGGTAGACAACAAAGAGTATTTCCCACACCAGCCTTAGTGGTAGCACAAAACCAAATGAACTCTTGCCTCTCATTCAGTGTTTACAGGAATGCCTGCCAAATACTAAATAGCCTCCTTTCACCTTTTTCCACTTGTGCCCAGTGTTCTGCCATCGGGATATTCCACTCTTCTCAGTGTAGATCCCATCCCATTATCTGTGTCCCTGGCCTACAATGGACAGCAGATGGCAGAGAGGCCACAAGTCCTTCTGTCCTAGGAAGAGCAAAATGGGATTATGAAAACTGTTACTGTTTTGTTCCTGTCGCACACTCAAAAGAAAAACAAAAAAAAGGCCTAGGAACCAGCTGTTTAAAATGTTCGTTTATTTAATACCTTTCGTTAGCAGATCAGAGTTAAAATTTGTTCTTCCCAGTGTCAAGGTCAGGTGAAGATGTGCATGATACGACATATTAAGGTCATCAGTGGTGCTTTAACCTTGAAAATCGAAGCTTTTTGAAGTCTGTAACTAATAAGCACTGTATTAATTAAGGCACGTCAATCTTAGAGGTTCCCTTCTTTAACTTGACTGAATCTTTGATGTGGAGGATCAGGGGAATTCGCTCTATTTCTTAGGGGAATTCGCTCTATTTCTTATTGGGAAATTCCAGTTAAGCAAAATGGTTGTCTGTCACTCCATAATCTCCTTATCAAATCTCTCTCTTTAAAGAAAAAACAGACTGTTTAATTTCAGCAACTAAAAAAAATCTTCTGTAATTTTCCAAGGCCATGCCTCCTTTTTTGTTCAGAATTGCCACCAGCTGATCCTCATCTATGGAAACAATATGAAGACCCTCTAGCTAAATGCATGAATAATGAGTTGAAACATACCGAGAACACGGTTATGATCCCAATTCAGACGACTGGGTTTGGGTCTTATTTCTCAAACCAAAGTCCTGCCCAATAAAGGGTTCTAAAAACTGGTAACTTTTATGTTTCTTTCATTCAGGATTCATAGTTCTTCTATCCTTCCTAGAAATAAGTGTCCAGACTGTTTTTTAAAATCGTTTCCAGGCCTTGTATTTACCAGGTTAGCCACGGGAACAGAGTCCTATCCAAAATCCAACCCCAGCCCTACCACTTGCTGCTGAACAACTCAGAGACCAATAACCAGCTTGTGGGTTTTTCTGGCTGGCTTAGACCAAAGTAATCGATTTAAACTCACAATCCCATTGTTAACAAAATTAAAAACCAGAAAAATACATGAAATGAGTGTCTGTAGGCACCAGAAGGCAAGCAATACAAGGTTATGAATTCTCGAGAAAAGAGAATCATAGCTTTCCCCTGAGGGTGTTTTCTGAAATCAAACCTAGGGTCATAGAGCACAAAGAAGCAATATTGATGGACAGAAGAAATAGATTAGGGTTAGCAGTGCCGCAGGGACTAGCGTGTGGGGAGCTGTGGTACTAGACGGGAAGACGGCTCGTAGAAGGAGTAACCAAAATAGGAGTGAAGATTCATGCTGGATCCCACGACTCCAGAAGTGGAAGTATACAGTGGGAAATTCTTGAAATATTAACACAAAACAGCATCTACAATGCAAAAATACTGTAAGTTACTATTTGTACAATAAAGCATGAGTCACTGGACGTAGCAGATGAGGGGATAAGTAAGCTGAGTGATGTAAGTCAGCAGAAATAGTCCAACTGAAACCCAGAGGAAAACGTGATGAAAGAGAGACAAAGAGGTGGGACCTAGTGAAATCATCAAACCCATATGCCACTACAATGAAAAGAAAAATTGAAAGGAAAAGAATATAAGAAATATTTGAAAATAATAGCCGAAAATATTCCAAATGCAATTCAAGTTGCAGCATACATTACAAGAAGCTCAGTAAGACACAAGCAAGATAGATGCAAAGAATATCACACCTGACCACATTATAGTCAAATTGCTATAAAACCAAAAGATAATTACTGCTTTTCAGCGCAAATTATACAAACACAAAGGCGATAAAATGGCAATTTCAAAATAATGAAAGAAAAAAATGTCAACCTAGAATAAAAGTTATCAATCAAAAATGAAGGTGAAATAAAGCTCTATCAAGCAAACGCTGAACACGCAGCAATGCCTCAGACATGTGAATGCTGTACATGGGTAAATAGAAAGTCCGTGGACTCTCGATAAAGCAGAAATCAACAAAGATTTTCCTAACAGCCAAACAGTCAATGTTTTCAGCTTTGCAGAGCACACAGTCTCCGTCACGACTCCTTGACCACTACCGTTGTATTAATAGTATGAAAAGGCCATAGAAGGTACAGAAATGAATAAGCATGAATGTTGTCTTTGTGCTGCTCCGAAACCCCCCCACAAACAAACAAAAACTCTTGAGACTGGATCATTTATGAAGAATGGAAATTTGTTTTCTCACAGCTCTGGAGGCTGGGGAGTCCACAACCAAGGTTCCAGCAGGTTCGGTTGTATAATAAGATGTGCATACTCCGGAGGGGTTGAACTGCGTCCTCACATGGCAGAAGGCAGAAGGGCAAGCTAACCAAAGCCATGCACCTTCTCTTTTCTAAGAGCCTTAACTGCTTTATACCTCACATTCCATTATTGGAATGGCAGCAATGTGGGAATTATTTATTCCCTACTACACAAGGTCATCACCGAAGTCTGATTTTTCACATACGTCTGTCTCCTGAGGGAATTATTATTATTCCTCTATTGCGTGGTGCATAGAGTTACTCACTCCTGCAGATATTGGTGTGCTGGGAACATGCCAAAAAGTCATGAAAAAAATTCAAAAGTTTCAACCTCCCGCATAAATGGATTAATCCCATTGGCAAATGAGGAGTCCTCATGGCCTAATCTTAAAGCCTCTCCCCCCACTTAAGACTATCATATTGGCAACACCTGGATTTTGGAGGGGCACACATTTAAAGCACAGCAGCTGTGTTCCAATGAAACACTATTAATAAAGCAGGTGGTATCCTACAGACTCTTGTTTGCCCACCCCTCAAATAAGCAACAATGTTTTGTTAGGGTGATGACAAATAGAGATAAAATATACGACAACAATAGCACCAAAAAAAAAAAAAGGTGGGAGAGAATAAATGGAGTTAAACTGCTGTAACATTCTTGCATTGCTTGATTTGTGGTAAAAGTACTAATTTCAAGTAGACTACACTAAGTTAAAGATATAGTTTATTATTTCTAGGGTAAACACAAAAATGTTAGCAAACACACTTATAGAGAAGAAAAAATAAAATAACAAATACTATTGACTAGGGTGGCGCCTGTGGCTCAGTCAGTAAGGTGCTGGCCCCATATACCAAGGGTGGCGGGTTCAAACCTGGCCCCGGCTGAACTGCAACCAAAAAAAAGCTGGGCGTTGTGGCGGGCACCTGTAGTCCCAGCTACTCGGGAGGCTGAGGCAAGAGAATCGCTGAAGCCCAGGAGTTGGAGGTTGCTGTGAGCTGTGTGATACCACGGCACTCTACCGAGGGCCATAAAGTGAGACTCTGTCTCTACAAAAAACAAACAAAAAAACAAATACAATTGACTAATATGAAATGAAGGATAGAAAGATGTATCCATTAACGATAACTGCACAAGCTCTAGTGGCTTAAAACAACTATTTTATTTAGCTCATGATTCTTTGGATTGGCCAGTTTGACCACCTGGTCTGGAATACCTAAGCTGATATCGGCTGGGCTCTCTCACTGTCTGTAGTGATGTGATGAATTTACTGGGACTATGTGGTATGAATTGGCCTCAGCTTACATTTGTGATCAGTAGCTGAGTTTGTTTAGGGAAATCCTCATTGGGATGAAACCTCTCTGCTCTCTGTGACCTCTCATGCCCCAGGAGGCTAGTCCACTTGATAAATTTGTCTCCAGATTTAAAAGAACAGAAGTGGTATAAGACCCAATACACAAACACTTTAATAGTCTCTGTTAGATACAAAGTGCTGTGCTCTCACTGACCAAAGCAAAAAGAATTTTTTTAAAGATAAAGTTTTCCACATCTTGGCAATTTTAAATTGAGCTGTGATAAACATTCTAGTGCAAGTATCCTTACGGTCAGATTTTTTTTTTTCTTCTGGATAGATGCCTAGTAATGGGATTGGAGGATCAAATGGAAGGTCTACTTTTAGCTCTTTAAGGATTCTCTGTACTCTCTGCAAAGAGGCTATCTTTGCAATCGCACCAGCATTGTCAAAGTGTTCCCTTCTCTTCATATCCAGACCAGCATCTGCAGCTTTAGGTCTTTGTGATGTGGGCTATTCTCACTGGAATCAGGTACTATCTCAAGGTGGTTTTGTTTTGCATTTCTTGGATGATTAAAAACGATGGGCATTTTTTCATGTGTTTTTTGGCCATTCATCTGTCCAAGTGCCCATCAACCCATGAATGGATTAATAACCTGTGGTATATGTATGCTATGGAATATTATTCAGCAATCAAAAAGATGGAGATTTTACATCTTTTATATTAATCTGGATGGAGTTGAAGAACATTCTGCTAAAAAAGTATCACAAGAATGGAAAAGCAAGCATTCAATGTATTCAAAACTAATATGAAACCTATAGATAAACAACTACACGCCCCCACGAGAGAAAAACACAATTAAATTGAAGTGGGAAGTAGGAGAGAGGGGGAAAGCAGGAGAGTTGAGAGAGGAAGGGGAGGAAGAAGGGGACTGGTAAATTCTCACCTAGTGGACACAATGTAAGGGTCTAACACACATCTCCTGGGTATAGGCTCGACTACATCTTGGACTTTACCTAGCAAAACACAAACAGTGTAACCTAATCATTTGTATCCTGATATAAATCTGAAATTTAAAATTAATAATAATAATAATAAAATAGTTTTAAAAATAGATGAGTTATGACTAAACAATACAAATAGTATTTGATAGTAAACTTAACCATTATAGGATCTTAAACTACCCTGCCCCAGTGGTTACATTACTAAAGTATAAACTTTATCCGTCCAAGAAGTAACTGGATAAATTACAGCAGATAGACTGATATTGAGTACTTCAAGTATTTAGTTGTAGTGGTCGCTAGTAAAAAATTATAACATTGTATACTCTGACAAAATAGAAAGATGGCAACTAAAAGAATGGGAGAAGAAGGGAGAGAAAATGGAAAATGTGAATGCTTGTTGATTATTATTTAGGCAATCGGGGAGAGTAAAAGCATACAAAATACAACAGACCAAATGGGAAAAGACTACATTAGACTAAAAGATGGAGAGCACTGTAAGACCTATTAATATAAATGTAATTTCTAAAGTAGAAAGATCAAAATAAATTTAAAAACAAAGACATAAGAGAAAGAGAAATAATGGTAAAGCATAAGATAGAATGCATAAATACATAACATGCACAGTAATTACCAATGTAAGGCATATGACAGAAGTGAGGCCAGATACATTAAGAAAAAAAGTAGAAGAAGAAAATATAGAGAAAAAAATGAAAAGGGGATATGGCTATTATACAGAGGAAATTTAAAAATCATAAGAAGACTACTTTGCATAATTTTGTACAAATACATTTGAAAACCCAGATGAAAGATAATATTTCTTAGGAACATATAGTTCTCAACAAAAGTGTAAACAGATCAATTTCCAGTGAAGCAACAAAGATAGAACCAATACTATATAAATTCTTACAGAATACAGAATATAAAAGAAATCAACCAAGTTCTTTTTATGAAGCAGTTTTAACATTGATACATAAACCTGATAGTGAAATACAGAAGAAAACTATAGATTAAAATCTCTTATGACTAATGAAAGCAAACTTTTAAATAAAATATCAATATCTAGACTTCACCACACATTAGGAGAATAATACATGCTAAGTTGGTTTTATATCAGAAATGCAAGGATGCATTTCAATATTTGGGAATTTATTAATATATTTTACCATATTATTAGGTCTACTCAGAAAATGTAGGCTTATCTGCAAAGATTCTAAAAATTCTTTTGATGACATAAAATGCCAGTTATTAATTAAAAAACTCTTGAGAAAATATATGAATGATTGACTATATAAACAACATAATCAAATATATACCTGAATACTAAAGTGAACAACTTACTTAATCTGAAAACATTAGAATCATTCTTACTACATCCACTATTATATAAAATTGTTTCGGACATCTCACCCAAAGCAATTATAAAAGAGGAAACAGAAGCATAAGAATTGGAAGAGAAAAATAATAAAACTAATTTTTCTTAGCAAATGTCATGATAGACTTTAAGATATAAATTATTTCCAGATCAAAAGATCTATTGTACACCATAATTGCTATAGATAATAACAATGTACAATCATTATTCACTTAATGACGGGGATTCATTCCAAGAAATGCATCGTCAGGCAATTTTATCATTGTGCAAATGTCATAAACATCAAGATGATACAAAACATCGTAAGTGTACTTACACACACCTAGATGGTATAGCTGACCTTGTACACTCTAGGCTATGTCTTGTGGTCTTTTGCTCCCAGACTACAAACCTGTACAGCAAGTTACTAACCGAATGCTGTAGGCAATTGTAACACAGTGGTAAGTGCTTTAGCTAGATGTAGTTAAACACAGAAAAAGTACAGTAAATTATGGTAAAGGATTTAAAAATGGTAGAGCTCAACAGGACACGTACTATAAGTGGAGCTTGCAGGACTGGAAGCTGCTCTAGGCAAGTCAGTGAGAGAGCAGTGAGTGAATGTGAAGGCCTAGGACATTATTGTACACTTAGGCTGTACTACATTTACAAAAAATATTTTCTTTCTCCATTAATAAATTACCCTTAGCTTACTATAACTATTCTACCTTATAAACTTTTGAGTGTTTTATACTTTTTGACCCTTTGTAATAGCAGTTAAAACAAACACATTATACGACTGTACAAAAATTATTTTCTTCATATCCTTATAGGTAAGTTCTTCTCTATTAATTTTTTTTTAATTTTTAAACATTTTTGTTATTAACTAATACCCAAGCTCACTCTTGAGCCTACATGGGGTCAGGATCATCAGTATCACTGTCTCCCTACACATCTTGTTCCACTGAAAGGTCTGCAGGAACAATGCCAGGCCCTGGAGCTGATAGCCCTGTGATGACAATGCCTTCTTCTGGATATCACCTAAAGGACCTGCTTGAGGCTGTTTTACAGTTAATTTTTTTTTTTCAGTAGAATGGGTAAACACTAAAACAATGGTTAGAAGTATGGTACGCATGTGTAATACATAAATAAACCAGCAGCATACCCATTTATTATCATTATCAAGTATTTTGTACTATACTTAATTGTATGTGCCAGACTTTTATACAACATGGCAGTGCCCTAGGAACACGTTGTGCTACAATGTTTTGATGGCTACAAGGCCACTAGGTGATAGAAATTTTTCAGCTTCATTATAATATTATGAGACTACCCTGGTATATGTAGCTCATTTTTAACTGAAACATCTTCATGCCATACATGACTGTATTGTAGTCTTGAAAGCTGATAAAAGAGATTTTAAGTGTTATCACCACAAACAGAGTTAAGGATGCGAGGTAATGTATATACTAATTAGTTTAACTTAGCCATTTAACAATGTACTTCCAACAGCGTGTACTATACAATAAATATATACAATTTTTGTGTCATTTAAAGAAATGTTTAAAAAATAGAGAATGACATTGAGAGATAAAGAGGAATGTTTCCTAATAGCAAAACAGCCCATGTAAAAGGTATATAATACAATCTTAAATTGTATGGACCCAGTAATTAATTTGAAGCATTTGTACATTTCAATAATTTTTCAGTAGATATATGTTAGAGGAAATTAAAATATATGGGGATGGTGCCTGTGGCTCAGAGGGTGGGGCACCAGCCCCATATACCGAGGGTGGCAGGTTCAAACCCGGCCCTGCCAAACTGCAACAAAAAAATAGCCAGAGGTTGTGGTGGGCCCCTATAGTCCCAGCTACTCACGAGGCTGAGGCAAGAGAATGGCCTGAGCCCAGGAGTTGGAGTTTGCTGTGAGCTGTGTGATGCCATCCACTCTACAGAGGGCGATAAAGTAAGACTCTGTCTCTACAAAAAAAGGAAAAAAAAAAAAATGGCGGTTGCCAATGGTTAGGAGGTGCTGTAATCTGGGCTAGGTGGTACCTCCTCTCACTGATTCCTCGGTGAGCTTCGGATTCGAGCTACTGCTGAGGGCCTTCGGAAGGGCCGGTCTGTGCACTGCGACCCCGGACTGGCTGTGAGGAGTTGGCAGCGAGGGCTTCTTGGCCAGAGCTTGGCCGGGCAGGTGAGGGGCAGAGGAGGCTGCTCCGGAGCCTGGAAGGGCCTTGTTGACTGAAAGTCAGCGTCCTTACTCCCTACCCCTTTCCCCTGCTCCGTGTCTACTCCAGAGCTCTTCAACCTCTCAACCCTAGTGCTGGTGGCCCTCTGAACTCTTCCATATCCACATCTTAATATTGTCCGAATAGATTCGATATCAAAGAAAAAAATAAATAGGGCGCGCCTGTGGCTCAGTGAACAGGGCGCGGGCCCCATATACCGAGGGTGGCGTGTTCAAAACCAGCCCCGGCCAAACTGCAACAAAAAAATAGCCGGGCATTGTGGCGGGCGCCTGTAGTCCCAGCTGCTCGGGAGGCTGAGGCAGGAGAATCGCCTAAGCCCAGGAGTTGGAGGTTGCTGTGAGCTGTGTGACGCCACAGCACTCGACCGAGGGCAATAAAGTGAAACTCTGTCTCTACAAAAAAAAAAAAGAAAAAAGAAAAAAAGAAATAAAAGAAATTAAAATATGTGAAGCATAAATATTTTAAAAAACTAGCAGAAAAGAGAAAAATTCACAATCTAATTGGGTAGTTTTAAATCTCCTATTTAAACAACTATTATAACAAGTAAAGGAAAAAATCTGTAAGGATACACTAGATAGAACTTGAAAAAAGTGATTAACCAAACTGACCAATAATACAGCCAGCAATTATTTTTGAGGCAGAGTCTTACTTTGTTGCCCCCAGTAGACCGCACTGGCATCATAGCTCACAGCACCTCAAACTCTTGGGATCAGGTAATCCTCTTGCTTCAGCCTCCCAAGTAGCTGGGATTACAGGCACCTGCCACAATGACCAGCTAGACTTAGAGAGGAGGTCTTGCTCTTGCTCAGGCTAATTTTGAACTCCTGAGCCTTTTCAAGGGCACATAGGTAATTTAGCCAAATAGACTAGGTTCTTGGGAGTAAGGCAAGCCTCAAGAACTTTCACAAGACTGAAATCATACTGTGTATGTTTTCTAAGTAATTTGCCATGATGTCAGTTAACACAAAGAAATAGGAAAAGCCTCAAATGTTTGAAAATTAAGCAGCACACTTCTAAATAACCTATGGTTCGTGGAAGAAATTGCAATTGACATTTGAAAATATTGGCAATGAAAATATGATTTATCAAACTATGTGGAATATATATAAAGCAATGCATAGAGGGGAAACTGATAGTTTAGACACATACAGTGCTCCTCAACTTACAATGGGGTCCCACCCTGCTTAAAACCACGTAAGTCAGAAACGCATTCAGGATGCTAAGCTACTAAACATCATAGCTTAGCCCAGCCTACCCTAAACATGCTCAGAATGCTTAACACTGTCTGCAGCCAGATGACACAGAACACTGTGAAGTTTGGGTTTTGACCCTCATGATCCAAGGGCTGACGGAGACCAGTTGCTCAGTGTTGTGGCTGAGCATCGTACCACAGACCATTAGTCTAGGTCACAGGCGTCCTCAAACTTTTTAAACAGGGGGCCAATTCACTGTCCCTCAGACCGTTGGAGGGCCAGACTATAGTTAAAAAAAAAAACAAAAAAAAAAACTATGAACAAATTCCTATGCACACTTATTTTGAAGTAAAAAAACAAAACAAGAACAACTACAATCACACCACCTCATGTGGCCCGTGGGCCACAGTTTGAGGACCCCTGGTCTAGGAAAAGACTGACATTCAACATTCAAAGTAGAGTTTCCACCAAACGCAGATCAGTTTCACTTCACTCCAAAACTGAAAAATCCTAAATCAAACCATTGTAAGCTGGAGACCATCTGCATTCAAAATGAAGAAGGATGCTCATTTCTCAGCACATATACTAAAATTGGAATGTTACAAAGAAGATTAGCATGGCCGCTGCACAAGGATGCTGTGAAAATTCTTGAAGCATTCCCTATTTTTAATTCAAGTTGGAGGGAAGTGGGAGGGAGGATAGAGGAGGGTGGGGGTAAGATTGGTGGCACACCTCCTGGGTGCGGTACACAACTACAACAGGGACCCTATCTAACAAACACAAACATTGTAACCTAATTATAACGTTATAGTCACCTGAAAATAAATTAATAAATAATAATTTTTTTAAGAAATGAAGAAGGGTTAAAATTGAGAAAGCTTATATTCTAATCCATATTGCTGGAAAAGAATAGGAAATTAAACATAAAGAACTAGAATGAGGAAAAATAACACACATTTAAGAGCACAAATCCATGAAATAGAAAAATGCAGGTATTTTTTTAATTTATTTTTTATTTTTTTATTTTTTATTAAATCATAGCTGTGTACATCAATATGATCATGGGGCCCCATACACTTGGTTCATAGACCATTTGACACATTTTCATCACATTATGTCAACTAATGCAGGTATGTTTTTTGAAAAAAAGTAAGAAACCCAAAAATTAGGTCTTTGAAAATATTATAAATCACCACTCTCCAAGTGGGAATGATGAGAGAGAGAATACATATTACACAGATTTGCAGTGAAAAGAAGCATCACATCACTTACTACACATCTTACTTGACTTCAAAAAGAATAAGAGCATATTTGAAATTGCTAAGGAAGTTGGATAAAGAAATATTCCAGG
This sequence comes from Nycticebus coucang, assembly GCF_027406575.1. Taxonomy (NCBI): domain Eukaryota; kingdom Metazoa; phylum Chordata; class Mammalia; order Primates; family Lorisidae; genus Nycticebus; species Nycticebus coucang. The sequence continues at coordinate 50,104,793 of NC_069787.1, read as the reverse complement.
GAAGGGAGGGGAGAGGATGGGCGGAGGGAGGGTGATGGGTGGGATTACACCTACAGTGCATCTAACAAGGGTACATGTGAAACTCACTAAATGTAGAATATAAATGTCTTAACACAATGAGTAAAAAAAAAAAAAAGGAAGAAATATTTCAAGGTAATTGTCATTGTTAATATCTTAATCTAGATGAGAGACACAGGTGTATACAAACACAAAAATGCATCAAGACATAGAATTCAGGCTTATACACTTTACTAGATGGAAATTAGACCTCAATTATTTTATTTCCTTATACCACTATTACTGTTGCTGAATCATGGTGACCTATTGGGAAACCTGTTGTGTCTCTTACTGGCTTCTTGATATTGCAGACATATTTACCTGAGCTATCTGCAGTCTGATGCTCTGTTCTTCATGATTTACTGAACAATTTTCTATCACCCATATCTACGTTCACCCCCAAGCACGTATTACCTTGAGCAGTCCTTTCTAGCTTGGCCAGTGATAAGAATCCTTAAGGGATATTATAAATTAAATATATAGATCACTTCTGGCACTTCATACTCAGTGGATTTCAGTTGCAAGTGGTAATCTTTCTCTCTCTCTCTCTTTTTTTTTTCCTACGAAAAGTTCCAGTGATCTTATCTTCAGCCAATTTTGGAAGCAGCACCCTAGGTGGTATGATTAATTACTGGTGTGATTAATTACCATCTCCTGACTGTCCCACTGCTTTACCTCCCTTCCTGACTAGGTCTCGCAGGTATCCTACTTATTTTCCAGACTGAAAGTTTGAAAAGAGGTCAGAGAAAACATTCAAGACAATGTCAGAGACATTAAAAGTTAACATAAAATAGTTTTATTGAGGAACTTGTGTGGTTTTTCACCTTCAAAGGAATTGAGTCTGTTAGGAGGAAGTAGAAGTCTTTGAGAATGTTAGCGTTAAGAAAGAACATTGATACACACCCACTTTTGGGGGCTAGTACGTTATCAAGTACTTAGTGTATGCAGTTTTCTCTGGTTGAAAGATCACAACACTACCAGCATTCCGCCTACATTTATGTAGTGGTGTTACATATTAGTGCAAGGTTTGGGAATACTATGATGACGTTCTCAAGAAGCTCGAGAGTCTCTGGGTTTTTTATCTCTCCATTTTCAAGTAGAAATTAAAAGTGGCCAAATGGGAAAACATAGGTAAAAAGGAACCCTATTGATATTATTTTGTTAGGAACATGCATTATTTGTCCGTCTGACATTTCTTTTAACACATCCTATGCACAAAGCACTATGTAAGGCTATAGTTTCATAGCAGTAAATAAGAAAAACATAGCCCTTTTCTTACTACAATCTCTACTAGGATTTATAGTTTAGTACAGAGATTTTTCTTAAATTTATAAATTTTTAGTATCAACATGGTAAGTTCTACTAAGGAGAAGTTTTGAATATCAACATGATAAGTTCTAATAAGGAGAAGTTTAAGATACAACGATGAGATTTGTTTAAAGGAGGGAAGTGAGCTAATTTAGGAGTCATTTAAAGTTCTCCATGGAAAGCTATATATTTTACCTCTGATTTATCCTCCCCCCCACAAAATAGGGGAGTAGATTATACTTTTTTCACAAAAAAAAAAAAAAAAACTTTTTTTAAACAGAGGTTTTCAGTGACATATTGTGATTTGCTTTTCTCAGGGACATGTCAGTTAATATATAAGGACAACCACCAAAGTCAAAATCCTTTAAGTGTCACTGTGATTCTGCCACCATTGTTAGCAAAGCCAGCTCTTCCTTCTGTTTTTAAAAAAGCACCCAGCTGCAGTTAGCTTCTTTGCAGATAGACAATAGAAATAGACACGAAAACTTTAAAAAGAGAGAATAATATCCAGGTTGGCATAGTGTGATTTTTTTTTTCATTTTTATTGGCTCTGTTCAAAATACATGACTCTAGAGAACATCAGAAACAGCATAGTTGATCAGACAGCACTATTTCTGTTTCTACATGAACCCAAGGATATAAGTTACATCTTTTTATATTTCCAACTAGACGCTGCGCTTCTCTAAAAAATACATGGCTATAAGTAATACCCAGAAAAAAAATAAAAGCTTGTTAGTATTTTCTCGTGGGCAATGGTCACTGGTTTCATTTCTTCATGCTGTTTTGGAGTAGGGCATACATCTCACCCAAGATGTACATGCTAAGACTGGCCAGAATTTTATTTTTTAACTACAATTTCCATCAGAAGAAACCTATATCCAAATGCAGTTCTCTTGGGGGAGAAGACATGTGTGTCTGTTTTATTGAATTTAAAGACAGAACTCTAGCATGACTTAGAATGCAGACGTGGGCCTGGAAGCTTGTGATAGTTTTCATGACAGGGCAAAGTTCAAATTTACACAGCTACTACTGCCTATCAAAGGCAGAGAAAGGTACCTGAAAACTCCTTTCATGTCCTCTAAGGGAACCAAGTGCTCCCAGGTGCATACATCTCCAGGCTGTTACATTAATGCATTCCTGTAGCTAGTAAATTTATTTATTCACCAAGTGAAGAGTGCTGCACTTACTCCCTGTGCTGTACTGGGAAAAGTGAACACAACTGAAAATAAAAGAAATGCAAGTCCCTGCCATGTTAAAACTTATATCTGGTCAAAGATGGATGATAATATATTAAACAAAGAAATACATATATTGTAAAAATGTGGCTGCATGTTATAGGGAAACCAAGGCAATTTGGTGATAGATGTCATCGGCATGGAATGGAGGGAGTGGGAGTGGTCACATAGAAAGGAAGGTTAGGTAAGGTCTCTCACAGGTCACGATATGGAATAAAATATCTGAACAGCCAGCCAGGTGAATACCAAAGGTCAACCATTTGTTGATATCATGAGACAGGAAAGAGTTCTTTGGGTTTGGGGTTTATTGAGATTAGTGTGTTTTAGAGTGTAGGTGGTAGAGGAAGGACAGATATAAGGGCAAGTGGCAAAGTGACTGGGAGCAGATCATTTGGATCAGTGGTTCTCAACTTGTGGGTCTCAACCCACAGGAACTGTACTAAAGAGCCACAACATTAGGAAAGTTGAGAACCACTGATTTGGAGCCTCTTGATTTCGTACAATGTACTAGAAATGAACTACAGTTGACTCTTGAACAACATGACTTCGAACTGCTAGAGTGCATTTATCCATGGATTTTCTTCTACCTCTGCCACCCCAGAGATGGCAAGACCAACTCCTCCTCCTTTCCCTCCTCAGTCTACTCAATGTGAGGATGAGGAGGAGAAAGACCTTCATGATGATTCACTTCCACTTAATAAGCAGTAAATATATTTTCTCTTTCTAGTGATTTTCTTTTTTCCCCCATTATTTCAGATTAATACGAAGGTATGTACCATTAGGTTACACAGTCTGTATTTGTAAGGTTCAAGTCTGAGATTTTACTGTGTCCTTCACCCAGGAAGTATACCATGCATTGTATCCATTGGGTGGAGACTTACTGAACCCCTTCCCCCACACATACACTTCAATTTCATTGAGTTTTTATCTCCTATGAGATTGTAGTTGTTAATCTACTAGTTTCAATTTAGTACTGAATACTTGTTGGTTTTATTCTCCATTGTTGTCATAGTTCACTTAGGAGGATGTTCTCCAACTCTGTTACAAAAGATGCAAAGTCTCCATCTTTTTTGTGCTGAATAGCATTCCATGGTATACATATATCACAGTTCATTAATTCATTCATGTATTGAAAGGCACTTGAGTTGTTTCCACATCTTTGTTATTGTGAATTGAGCTGCTATACACATTACAATGCAAATATCCTGTGGTAAAATATCTTTTTTTCTTTGGGGTGTGCTCCCAAAGATGTGCTAGGTCTTATTTTCAGGGGATGTCTTATCTTTCCTGCAAGTAGGTCTTATTTTCGGAGTGTGTCTTATTTTTGGGGAAACGGGGTAGTTATCTAGTAATTGGATTGCAGGATAAAATGGTAAGTCTACTTTTAGTATTTTGAGGAATCTTTGTACTTCTTTCCATAGATGTTGTACTAGTTTGCAGTCCCCAGCAGCAGCACATGAGTGTTCTCTTTTCTCTACACCCACACCAGCATCTGCTGCTTTGGAACCTTATGATGTCGAACGTTCTCACTGGAGTTAGGTGATACAGTAAAGAGGCTTTGATTTTCACTTCTCTGACAATTAGAGATGATGAGCATTTTTTCATGTTTTATTGGCCATTCTTCTGTCCTTGTGAGCAAAGTTTCTGTTCCTGTCTCTTGCCTACTTTATAATGGGGTTGGTTCTTTTTTTGTTGATTTGCTTGAGTTCTTTGTAGATTCTGGTAATTAGCAGTTTGTCGGACCTTGTGATTTTCTTAATAACATTGCATTTACTCTAGCTCACTTTATTGTAAGAATATAATATGTAATACATACAATATATATAAAATATGTTAACAGACTGTTCATGTTATTGCTGAGGTTTCTGGTCAACTGTAGGCTATCAGTAGCTAAGTTTTTGAGTCTGGCATTGAGATTAAACCGAGAGAGAGGAAAGACAGACTGAAACCTCTTTTACTAGTCTCTCATTGCCACCAACTTTGATGATATAGGTAACTATTGTTGGGTGATCTTCATTAAAGAGCTATGTGCACATCTGGCCCAGAACTCAGAAAAGCCAACAGAGAAGAGCTGTCAGGAGCTTGAGTAGCTGAGGGTCTGGGCGCACACTACAGCGGCAAGGTGAGCCAGCAGATCAGCAACAACATCCATGGGCCATCTGGTGGCTAGCTGGGGCCCTGGTGCCGGAGGCTCAAGATGGCTGCTACTCTACTTCCACCTCCCTATTCTTCTCTGAGTCTCTCTTATTCCAACCTGGAACCACACAGGGAAAGAAACAATGGCAATATACCTTAAATTTGCTAAGTTGAAGCAGAACAAAGCCATTGCAATAAAGGTAGCCAAAAAGCCTGCCGTGAAAAGCACTTACAGTGATAGGACTCACTAAATCTTTTTGAGGTTGTCATAGGGGTTGTTGCTATGTATGCATGTGTGTGCTTTGAAGAATTTGTTATGGTAAAAAAGAGATCTGATTCTCACATGTTCTTTGTTCTCTCCTCTTGTTTTCCTAGAAGACAAATTATCATGTCCATACCAACAGTGGTTTGGATAATCAGTGGTTTGGATAATCAGTGAACTAAAATTTGACTTTTCTGACATGTTGAGCTACATACAGCTCCAAGAAATAGATGTTAAAATCAAACATGTAAATTGTGGATGACTATAACTTTGTTCCTAATTGCATGATTTTCAGGAACACACAGAAATAGATTCTCAAAGATTCTCAGAGCTGGAAGAATCTATAAACCCATGAGTTTTCAAATAATGTTTGTCATGGGCAAGCAAAAGACTCTTTTATGCAGAGCATTAAAATGAGGAGTGAGAAAGAGCCCAACAGTGGCTTTGACAGAGGCAGAGGTAAGAGATTGAGTTAACATTGTCCGTCCACCTTCTGTAGTCTTGAAAGGGCTCTAGGGACCAAAACAGGACACAGATCTAAGAGACCTCTCGGCTACCTCACTCTCATTCTCTCTCATTTCAGAAAAAGATACAGCTGCAAGATAAATGCAACCAAACAACCCATAAATGGGAAATGGAAGTTCCATTGAAAATTCTGAGGGGAGACTGGGAAGAATGTCAGCCCCGTTTTGACACCATATAGCAATATTGCATTCAAATACTCTTAAATATGTTTTTCACAGAGTTACTGCCGTATGTTTCTTTCACCATCGCCAATGTAACACTTCTCAACATTTCTTTTTTTTCTTCTGAATAACAACTGTTATTAACGACTCAGTGAAAGAAAGACATTCAGCTGGCCTGAGCTGCCCTCTTAAATAATAACAGCTATCATTTCTTGAGTGCTTAGTATGTTCCAAGCACTGTGTAAATTGCTTCACCTACAGGTGAGAATTTTTATTCTCAGAACAACTCTAGTTGGAAGTTATCATTATTATCTCCTACTTTACGGTCAGGGAAACTCAGACAAAGAAGGGTTAACTAATCTGTGCAAGGTCTTTCAAGTAACAAGTGATAGAGACAGGGTATAAAACAGGCTGACAAGTCCTAAGAAAGACAATCACCAAGGGTAGGGTATTGTTATTTAATCACAGCCTAATGAGACCTCATGCCCCACCAACCTAACATGTGCAAAGTATTTGCCAAACAAAACCAGTGTTGGGGGAAAAGGGGATCATAATACCTCCCCTGAAGAAAACACAATGTTCTTTATGATGTTACAGCTGTTTGAAAACTACTAGTTTTCTGATGCTCACATTTTTAAAAGTCAAAATTTTATTCAGCAAGTTATCAGGAGCCTCGTATTGAACTGACTTACAGTGTGGTAGATTGTATTTTCCAAAGATGTTCACAAAGAATCTCCCATTCCACAAGCTGCTACTACATTGTGACTTTGACATGCTTTTCATGGAGAAATAGTGTTTATATTCCTTGGTTGAATCCAGGTGGCTTTGTGACTACAGTGAATTTTAGCTATTAATGTCTCAAGGCCAGTTTCTACCTGACCCACTCTTGGTGGACTCACTCTTGGAACCCAGCTACAATTATGGGAAGAAAATCAGACTAGCCGATACAGGGGGACACCTGGAGAGGCCATTTGTAGGTGTTCTAGCCAAGGGTCCAGTTGACAACCAAATCAACAGCCAGACACGCTTCATCATACATCCCAATGATTTCTGTCCTGAGTGTTTGAATCATCCCCACCATTTGAGACTTCCCAGCTGAGGCCCCTGACATAATGATTCACAAATAAGCAATACAGCTATGCCCTGTCCAAACTCCTGTTCCACAGAATTCGCAAACATGATACCATGAGTGTTTTATGGTGTGATCAGTCACATAGCAATAGTAACTGGGACCTAAGTGACAGAAGAGTTTTAATGACGATGTGAGCTTGCATCAGTCCTGGAACACACACTTAGAATGCTCTCAAAAATATTCAGTGAATTTAAGAGCAGCATATCAACAAAGCCAGTAGCATAATCACAATAGCACTCTGCCTGCCACACCACTGTGCTTTCTCTAATTAGGCTTAAAAGCAATAAAAAAATAAAGAAGATTCTGCTACACCAGCTATTAAAATCCATGGTAACCAAGACTTTTAAATATATGTAATATATGCTGGAAAGTTCTTGGAAATAGTTTGTTCTCATGAAAAAGTTACTCTTCCAAATATTTAATTTATACTTTCAAAGTATTTCTTGACTTTTTGTTCTTACTCTACATGCCTCCCATGTTGATTTCTCACTCTGTATTCTATAATTTCCAGTCAAGAACTTTTGTTCAGCTTTACTTTCTGGCTTCTGTAAGAAATCAGTATAGTGAATATACTTTTTCAAACCTAGCATGTTTCTGGGTAACAGATTCTGCTATAGATCCCTATCCCCACTGAGAATCACTCTTTCATGGCATTGCTTCAGAAATAATTTTTATACTCATAAAAATGTAAATACTAGCTAGTTCCCCATCCAAATTATGATGGTATTCTCATTAGTTGGGTCCATCTCAGCCATCTATTATTCGGTCCCAGATTCCTTGCCATATTCCACTACTTCTGAGCAAACATCAATTGTGCCAATGTCTTGAGTAGTGTCAATCTAAAACTGAAATGGTTCCAGTTTCTTTAAGAACATCACCAAATGTCTATTTAATTAATTAATGATGCTGTGAATTATAAAGTACTTGTGTTGTTAAACCAGGCAAAAAGCAGTAGGTGGGCCACAGCAGCAATTATTCTACCTTACCAGATTATCTGCCAAATAGCTACGAGGAGAAGGTGAGTGCTCTCCACCGAACATAAGAACAAAATAGGCAGGACAAGAAAATACTAATAATGCACAACTGGGGGACAACTTCTCTGATGGAACTCTGTGGAGGTAAGACATTCCTCCGGTTGTTAAAGTGGGCTTTATTCCCTCACATAAAGCCCAAGGTTTCCACCTACTGGTAATCTCACGAGAGAAATACCGGCCCCTCTTGTGTTTATTTTAAAGCACCTTTCAGAAATTGGGAGTAAATATAATTCATTGGACAGGCCACACAGTGAATAGGTTGCACAGTCTCCTCTGTCTGCTTTATGATGCTGAATGAAAAGGTGGAACAAGAAGAGTGAGTACTGGGGACAAAATAGAGTGAGTAATAAGAGAACAATAAAGCCATCACTCTTGAAAAGAGCTTTTACTCAAGAGTATTGAAGAGCAGGCTTATTTCTTTTCCCCGTTGTCCAATCCAGGTGAGCACAGTCTGAGAAAACAGTCATTGCTCCAAATGATTGATGTTATTTCTGAGAATTTGTCACCGTTACTGCAAGTATGATCTGGATTACTTGTTTGCTCAGCTGTTCCGGCCCTGCTCATCTTGTCTCGCACCAAGCAAACTGCGAGGTGCACAGATCATCATAGGTGCCATCAACCCCCTGACGGAGCCCCAAGTGTGCCCCTCCCCAGCCTGCCCAGTCATCCATCTCCATTGTCCTGGCAGGAAGGTAACCTACACAAGGCAGGACACGCCTCCCCCGCAGCACAGGGCTGCAGAGCTTGTCCGAGAGGCCAGCTTCCTGCGATTGATTGAACATCCCTTTGTTCACCAGGACAGGATGTGAGGGAGGATTAGGAAATGCTGCTGCCGTTTTTTACTGTCTACTTTGTGAAAGATACAATGCCGTTTCTTTACATAGATTATCATTCTGTTTGAACCTTGTGATACATCTGTGAAGTAGATACTTTTTATTTCCCATTTTGCAGATAAAAGAAACTGAGTTCTGAGATCATAAATAATTGACCCAGGGCTAATTGCCTCCTAGTTTTGAGATAAAGAAAATAATTCTGGGGCGGCGCCTGTGGCTCAGTGAGTAGGGCGCCGGCCCCATATGCCAACAGTGGCGGGTTTGGACCCAGCCCCGGAAAAACTGCAACAGAAAAATAGCCGGGCGTTGTGGTGGGCGCCTGTAGTCCCAGCTGCTCGGGAGGCTGAGGCAAGAGAATCGCGTAAAGCCCAAGAGTTAGAGGTTGCTGTGAGCCGTGTGACACCACGGCACTCTACCCGAGGGCGGTACAGTGAGCCTCTGTCTCTACAAAAAAAAAAAAAAGAAAGAAAGAAAATAATTCTGTAACATAGGGCACTGGGGCATGCTAAGTGCTTTTGAAAACTGTAAGGGCATTGAAAATAAGCCTCAGAATCCAGACCCCGCTAACCTTGTATTCCCCTCACCCACCCTTCTCTGGGTGAAGGGATTCTCTGAGGCTTCCTTATCAGACCAAGAAAGCTCCCTACCAAAGGAAACACAATTGCCTTCTATTCCCTTCCTGTTCCCTTATTATCTATTGCAGAAAAGAGGGCTGAAGAATGCAATCACACCTGAAAGGACTTTTTGACAAGATAATACCTTCCTCTTGGGCACATTCATATTCCAAAGAGAATCATTTCTGAGTTAATATCTGTCTCCCTGGTCCATTCATTCTCCATAATAATCATTTAATGCCCCTCAAAAGAATTGTCTACCTTCTCATCTTCCTCTTCCTCTTTGAAAAAAGGTGCATAACCTTCTGTTCTCCATTGAAGGATCACAGTAATCACTCTATGATTCTCCCCGGTGCAATAGTAATTTAACTCCAAACTCAAAGATTGTGGGAATCTTGCCAGTTTTTGCCCACCAATGTCTAGCCTAGGGCCTGGCACACCATAAGCATATAATTATTTACTGAGTGATTAATGACTTAATAAGAAAATGAAAAAATAAATGAGCAAAACAAGCATTGATACCCAGGACTCTGATTCCAAAGTATACGACAGATCCATATTACTTTTAATATATACAAAGTAAAGCAAATGCTACAACAACCAAAAAAAGGGACATAATTCACATACGTTGAAAGGAGGCATAGAATTCTTCATGATTTAACCCCATTTGTTGAACTTCTTGAGTTTTATGTCTTTCTCTTGTATAGAACAAGTACATGATTCATCAATTTGTTTTTTTGTCTTTAATGCTGTTGTTTTTCTGTGTGTGGTACTGCAGCTTGCTGTTAGACATCTGGATGGAAGACTTGAGCTAATGTTGTAAGTAAAACTATAAATTAAAGCTTCAAATATCTCTTCAACTTACAATTAAATGTACCATATGGTTCTATTTTACTGGAAGGTGGAGTCTAATTTAATGTTTTCCTTTTTCAGCAACAAATTTTACTGGCTTCATCTCAATCATTTTTATGTCACAAAAACAATTACTACCAAAGCAATATTTTGAGATTATTAGACAGAAACAATCTTTTACCTGGGATAAAAATATTGGTTTTGGTGTGTCTGTATTATTATTCAAGCTCATCTGGGAATAAAACATTGTTGCTTAGCTTAACAATTGTGTCATTGTAGGAAAGATTCACACTTTTCTCTAAGTTTCATTATCCTACTCCCTATTTAATTTGAATGCAATCCAAGACAAAATGCTGATTTGTGCACATTTTAACACATACAGTTGAGCATCATATGGGATGTCTTAAAAGTGACCAGTAAGCAAGTTCCAAATAAAAGGCCAACTTCCATCATTCGAAAAAGTTTCTTCTTGTCAACTTTCCTAAATGAGGAAAGTATGATGTGTAGAGGATTAATTAATATTTAAAGAGAATATCCTTTTAGAGAGGCAATTTCAGTTTTCTGCCCAACTTGCTTCTAAGTCTACAGACATTTTCAATGGCTACAATCGCCTACATTTTTTTAACAAGCTATTTGATTTTTTTAAGTGAGTCATAGTTTTTAATCGTCCCCACCAAATTTATTCCATGTACAATTGTTCTTCCAGACATTATTAGTCACCAACTACACAAGTATGTGCCAATATACTGTATTACCTAAACTCAACATTTTCTCTTATTTATTTTCATTTGTAGAGTGACACAATCTCTGCCCTTCAGAAACGCTACCTAAGGCAAACACTTTCAAAGGTGTGATAACTCTGACAGGGAGAAGGTAAGTGACTATATTGTCAGATCCAATAAGAGATCATTTTGTACAGAGAAGGGTTTTTTTTTTAAAGGAGATACTTAAAACTTGTTGACAACAACTAGGATTTCAAGTGGCTAAACATTTTATCATATATCCATTTTGTACAATCCTACACAGAGATATGGAAAAGAAAAAGAAGTGGACCAAAATCTAGGTCATGACATGAAATGACCACTAAAACTTATTAAGTAAAAAAAGTTAAGTTATATTTACCCCAAAAGTATTTGAGTGTCTTACAATGTACCGAGCATTCTTCTCACCACTGGTTACATCGGAGAATCAACAAAGTCCCTGCTCTGATAGATTCTTTTATAATCTTGGTGTATGTTTAAAACAGTGGTTCTCAACCTTCCTAATGCCTCCTAATGCTGCAACCCTTTAATACAGTTCCTCATGTTGTGGTGACACCCAACCACAAAATTATTTTCATTGCTACTTCATAACTGTAATTTTGCTACTGTTATGAATCATAATGTAAATATCTGATATTCAGGATGTATTTTCATTGCTACAAAGAGGTCATGACCCACAGGTTGAAAACCACTGGTTTAAAAGAACAAAATGACCTATGTACATATGCATAAATTTATTCCTGTAAGTGAACAGAAGAAAGGTCCTGGAAGGATACATCCATGTAGCTAAATGTTTGCTTCTGAAGAGAACAGTACATATGAGGATGTGGCAAAGAAAGACATTTGATATGTAGTGAACAGTTTGAAGAAGAACACAAAACTCAGTGCTAAAACCTCGTGAAAGTTTATAAAGAGTATGTCTTGAGACTTCCCATAATCTCCAAATTTGCTAACATAGTTAAGTTTCTCTTGAATCACGGATTCGTGAAGAGTCACACACGGAGTCCACAGTGTGTAACACCATATCCCTAGTTTGATGCTATTTCAGTTTTGTTTGTTATATATCTCAATTGCTGGACCTGATAAAAGAAAAGAGAGAGAAGATAAAAGGAAGGAAGGAAGGAAAGGAAGGTCATCTTGAGAGGGTGACAACACTGGCAGTGAGCAAGATGAGGCATAAAGCTGAACAGTCATGTGGTCATTTGGCTGCTGACCAGTTGCCGCTGGAAAATTACTAGATTTTACATATCAGCCTTGTAAGAAGTGATAAGAATAATTCAGGCTTGTACCTCAACAAAATGACAAATTACTAAATATCAGGGACCACTCTGGAATAGTGAAATTATAAATGTTGGAACAACCAGGTCATGTGCCCATTCTTAAAAATATTTTTTAAAGGAAGAAGAGAAAAAAAAAGAAAGAAAGCAGATTGTTATCTGGAAAGTGCATCAATTCTGACTCTGAAGGGCTTCTGAAAGGCTTTTGCAGGGCCTGGCAAAGGGATGGAAGTGAGCAGGTGCAATCAGTAAATAGTCCAGTACTAAAGCAAGTTGAAAAATGAAAACCCATGCCAATCCCACAGATGCTATTGCTAAACCACACCATGTTTGAAATACCTTCATGTCTGCATTGAAAAGGAAAACCTCTGGATTTGGATTTCTGGCTTATGATGTTCCTTTCTGACCTTCTACTCTGGCATTTTTATACATAAGCATAGGGTAAAAAGATTAGGTGACAGTGGTAAGCTTCCTATGAACCTAATTAATGCAGAACTCTTTCTAGCAGGTCTGTATCTGAAGCTTGCTGCCCTAGTATATCCAGTAATAGTCTTTTCATAGTTAGGCAAGTCTGCCTCAGTGCTTAAATGCAGGAATATTGAACAACCCTGGTAGAAAGTGATCTAGCTACTTTATGAGGCCGGCCTAGGACTCAGAGTCCTCTGATCAGTGAGGGAATTACTCTATGTATGGAGAGAGCTTTATTTAAATATCCAAAATATAATGTATTCCTAGCTGTCTTGTGTCAAAATAAAATTATTTGAAATATTTCCTAAAATTCATAGATATCACTTAGCCACCTTACTAATTGGCATTTATAGAGACCAAGGACTTAGGTCTATTTCCCCACTTAAACCATTATCATAGATCCATTTTAATTTTTTGATGATCTTTGAGAGGCTGTTTTTGAGCTATGGGATAAAGTTAACAGCATTTTTCAAAAACTACATTATATTATATTTTTAAAAAACTAATTATAGTATGTGGACAATTAGGAAACTAAAGGCAAAGCATTTAAGAAGTATTTGAGCATGTTGGAAAAATGGCAATAAATGGTAACTTAAATGCTCATTCCGTTGTACTATCAAAACTAATTCAGGCTTTTCAAAAGCAATACTGGATTTTAAAAACATGTTTTATTTCTTCATTTGGTCCTCTCGGTTGTTCCACACTGTTTCCAGGATGGAAAAATATTATTCACCAATAACACATTGTCAAATATGCAATGTCTCCTATATTTTTTATTCACATTATCAGCTCCAGCAATTTGATAACCTCCCAGCCACTCACAAGTAGATGAGATGAGATAAACAGAAGATCTATTATGTGATTTGTTAATGTGTGAAATTTAGATGTATAGGTCTGTGATCAAAATACGCTAGCAAGTCAAAGCAAGGCACTATTGTGACAGCCTAAAATATTCCATTAAAATACCTCTTTCTGGCTCAATAGGTCTACTTGCTATCTTATTCCACATGAGATTTCAGATCATTTATATACAAACACCCTCCACACAGCATACTTCCTATCTTCTAGCCATATTACTCACCTCATAGATTTTCTTATAACTAATACTTTCCCTGCAAAAATCAAACTCTGGTAACATAAATAATCAGAATAGATCAAGTCGCCCAAGGGATGACAAAGGAGACACAACAAAAGATCCCACTCATAAACAAATGGCTGAGATGTCAGAATTAAATTCAGAATTTGGATTACAAATAAGATTAATAGAATGGAGGTAAAGGTGGAATTAGAAATTCAAGGAGCAATTTAAAAGTTATCTCAAGAATTCAATAAATTCAAAGACAAAAATCACCAAAGATTTTGACACATTGAGGAAAGAACTTGCAGCTCTCAAAGATCTGAAACATACAGTAGAATCCCTCAGTAACAGAATGGAGCAGGTAGAAGAAAGGATCTCTGACATTGAAGACAAAGCTTTTGAATGCTCCCAAACACTCAAAAAGGAAGAGAAGTGGAGAGCAAAAATAGATAATTCCCTGAGAGAACTGTAGGAACACTCTAAAAGAGCAAACATCTGCCTCATAAGAATCCCTGAAGGAGAAGAGGATGGTCCGAAAGGCACAGATACTCTCCTCCAAAAGATAATTGAGGAGAACTTCCCAAGTATGGCAAGAGATACTAAAATTCAGATAGCAGACAGTTTCAGAACCCCAGCATGAGTCAACACAAATGAAGTATCTTCTAGACACATTGTAATTAACTTTGCCAAAGTTAATCTGAAGGAGAAAATCCTGCAAGCAGCCAGACATAAGAAAATCATAATCTACAAGGGGAAGAATATTAGAATGACTGCAGATCTTTTTGCTGAAACTTTTCAAGCTGGAAGAGGATGGTCATCAACCTTCAATATCCTAAAACAAAACAACTTCCAGCCCAGGATCCTGTATCCAGCTAAATTGAGCTTCATTTATGACAGGGAAATTACATATTTTAATGACATATGCACATTGACAATATATGCCATAACCAAATCAGCTCTTCAGGATGTTCTCAGACCCATTGGCCATAATGACCACCACAATGCTCTACCACCAAAGTAAACTCACTCTGAAATTCTTGACCAAAACCCAATTTCCACAGTGTTGAAAAGATTCAAAATGTCCACTGGACTTCCAAAAAATTTGACACCTAAAATACTACCAGGCTTATCAATACTCTAAATTAATGTGAATGGCTTAAACTGTCCTCTTAAGAGGCACAGGTTGGCCGACTGGACACAAAGACTAGGCTAGATATCTGCTACATACAAGAATCTCATCTTACCTTAAAGGATAAATATAGACTCAGGGTGAAGGGATGGACATCTGTAATCCAGGCAAACGGAAATCTGAAAAAAGCAGGGATGGCAATTTTATTTGCAGATACACTAGGCTATTAACCAACAAAATTAAGGAAATACAAGTATGGTCACTTCACATTTGTTAAGGGAAATACTCGACATGATGAGAGGTCAATTATTAACATTTATGTGCCCAACAGAATGCTCCTCAATTTACAAGGGAGACCGTAAAAGACATGAGCAATTTAATATCTTACAGCACCATATTAGTTGGAGATTTTAACAGCCCTTTGGCAGCGCTGGATAGATCCCCCAATTAGAAACTGGGCAAAGAAATTTTGGACTTAAACTTCACCATACGACAATTGAATTTAGCAGACATCTACAGAACATTTCATCCTAACAAAACTGAATACACATTCTTCTCATCAGCCCATGGAACATCCTCCAAAATTGACCACATCTTAGGTCACAAGTCTAACCTCAGCAAATTTAAAAGTATGGAAGTTATTCCTTGTATTTTCAGATCATAATGCAATAAAAGTTGAACTCACCAATAACAGGTATCTGCATAGTCATATAAAGACATGGAAACTAAATAACCTTATGCTGAATAATAGCTGGGTCATAGATGAGATAAAGAAGGAAATTGCCAAATTTTTGGAAGAAAACTATAATGAAGACGTGAATTATCAGAACTTGTGGGATACAGCAAAGGCAGTCCTAAGAGGGAAATTTATAGCGTTTGTTCCTCAAACAAATGGAAAGAGAGGAAATCAATAACTTAATGGGACATCTTAAGCAACTGGAGTAGGAAGAACATTCCAACCTCAAACCCAGCAAGAAAAGAAATAACTAAAATTAGAGCAGAATTAAACAAAATCAAAAACAAAAAAATTATTCAAAAGATCAATGAATCAAAAAGTTGGTTTTTTGAAAATTCAACAAAATTGATAAACCTTTGGCCATCCTAACCAAAAATAGAAGATTAAAGTCTATAATATCATCAATCAGAAATGACAAAGGCGAAATAACAACAGATACCACAGAAATTCAAAAAATCTTTTATGAATACTACAAAAAACTTTATTCTCAGAAATATGTAAATCTGAAAGAAACTGACCAATACTTGGAAGCATGCCAACTTCCTAGACTTAATCAGAATTTTTTGTTCTTGTTGTCTTCGTAGAAAAAAGACATTTCTTTATAGCATGTGAGAAGTGGCAAGTCTAATAAATTATTAAGAAGGTCCTTAATGTTTAATGATGTAAGACCCCAACAAAAGACATCTTCTTAATATTACAATATAAACTATCAGGACCATATACTTGCAAGACAATGATAGTAAATCTTTCTGAGTATTTCTTTCTAAGACTTGACGAAATGTTAATAGGATATTTCGTTTTGTTTATTTAAAAAAATTCAGGGCAGTAAGTGATAGTTTCCCCTTCAACTATTAAAACTATCTCAACAATAATGATAATATTGCTCTTAACATAAAGAATAATTTTAAATACTTTGTATTTATACAAAATAACATGGCCATTCATGAACTAAGTGACTCAGAAAATGGAACCCATTACCTTTCTTTGATTTGAATAGGTTACTGAAAGGAGAAATCATTCTTTGTTACAAATCATAAAACAGATTATCTTTGTTAATTTTTTTCCATGAACTTGTAATGAATTAAAGTAAATATCTTCATTTCAAATTATGCTGAGAAATCAGACAATTTTCTCATAAAAGTAGGACTCCTGCTAAAATGAAAAAATGCACTGCAGGCCTCTATTCATTAAAATTGCCAGAACATCTTTTAAAGTTTCCATTTTCAATTTGCCTGGAAAAGTACACAGAAAAAATAAAACAAATATGTTCATTCTTGACACAGTTATGTCCTACGTTGAATAGTATTCTTTTTCCACAAGGTCTTATGATTGAATTTAACCATTGGAAAATAATTTGTGAAGGGAAGTTTGTGCATAATTATATTCAAGTATAAGATACTTTCATATTCACACAATGATCTAGTAATATATTTCCATATTTAAAGTGGTTTAGTATGTTAAAAGGTTAGGCTTGCAGAACAATGACTTTTCAGGAGCATTTTGTAATGCCATTTTTTCAATTAAGCAGGCATGTGTTAAACAATAATTGTGTCTAACACCCCATGATAAGTAAAGATGGAAGAAGGGAAAAATAAGTATGAAGATGAGTAAGACCCAGTTCTAGTTCCAAATTAAAGAATGCTTTTAAAATAGGGTAGTTCTAAGAAAAATCGTAATGGTTGCAAATTCAATTCTCTAATTAAATAGAATTTTAAAAAGTAAATTCAGTTTCCTTTAAGCTGTATGTATGTTGAACTATTTGCAAAACACCCTGACAGTTAGGTAGTGTGTTAGCTATTTTTCTTGAAATTAAGACTTCGTCAGAGAAACATCTGTGCTCTCTCTTTGGTCCTGTTCATGTTTCCTATGAACTATGGAGTAAAAGTATTAATTCAGTGGTGGTGATGATTGATTGATTCCACACATTTTTGTTGAGCACCTACCATGTTCCAGACACATGGTGTTCAATTTTTGATTAAGTTATTTGCAACCTGGGATCTCTCTACCTCTACTTAACCATTTGAAGCTTACAGTTTATCAACACACACAGGATTTCCTGTTGTTGCTGGTTTTATTGTCTTCAAATTAGTGAACATTTGAACATAGCTATATTTCACCGAGATAATAAATACATTGTTCTTGTGTTATTGCATTGCAAATTACATCATTTGACAAAGCAATCTTTGGGCGGAGGGATGTGAATTAGATTAAGTTAAGAAAAGAATCTGTTTGCAGTAGGAATCTCTAGATTATTTGAATAAATTATTAAGATTGTTTCTGGTCAAATAGTTCTGATGATTTCATCAGATAGTTGGAATTGTTCTGATGCCATTATCTTCTGAACTTCTCTGTATCCAAATCTAGTTACTATACTGTATTTTCCTTTAATATACTATAATGTGTCTTTTCCACTTTTTCAGAATCTATGTTTTGTCCCAATGTGAATATGATCTAAGGATCAATTTTATTACACCAGCCCCTTTTTCATTTTAACTGCTTAATGAAATCAGCATGAAGTGCACTGTTTTCCTGTGAGAGTAAGATCCATTTCCTTAGCCTTTCTTCTCGACATACTAAATCTCTGAAATAGCTTCCTGCTTAGGACTTCCTAAGCAGTACTTCTTCCAAATCTATTTTCTTTTACTTAAGGAATTCCATAATGACCAAGCTAATGCTTCCTCTAGGTGAGGTCAAATTGGCAACAATGTCACTTCCTAGATTTATTACTTATTCTGCCAGAAACATAACCAAGAACTCTCCTTCCATTTTTCAGTGCCACCTCAGCATTCCATACTTTGAGAATTTTCCCACAGTCCAGTTTTAGGTTACCTTTTTTTTTTTTTTTTTGTAATAAGCTGAATTTTCTGTAGAATTTTCTTACTCTAAGCCTGTTTACATTGTGTTACAAACGTATCTGCTATTTCTTGGCCCAGTAATAAAGTGACACAAATTCATCGTCCCCCTGAAGCCACCATTTCTCTCTCATTAAGAAAAAAGAATGACCCAAACAAATTAGATGACAATATTGGACAGTATAGTATTAGTTTAATTTCTGAAGGAATGACAGGGTGCTTTATTTGCCTGTTTTTGGACTCGGTATTTTTTTAAGCTTTCTTTACATAACTTAGTCACTGACTTTGGTCAAAAACAAACAATAAAAACCAGCTATTCTAGGGAAAAATCTGGGACAAACCAGTAGTAAATTATATGGAAATGTGGTGCAATCTTTTTGTGTTCTATATTCACACACTCTTTTACCTATATAATCTAGAAAAAGGAATTTCTTTAAAGATAAAAATTATATATATATATAATTACATATATATAATATTTTTTCCCCTCACTCTGCAGCCCTGGGTACAGTGCCTTGGAGTCATAGCTTACAGCAACCTCAAACTTTTGGGCTCAAATGTTCGTCTTGCCTCAGCCTCCCTAGTAGCTGGGATATAGGCACCTGCCATGATGCCCAGGTAGTTGTTTTATTTTGTTTGGCAGAGACAGGAGTGGCGGGGGGGATCTCACTCTTGCTCTGACTGGTCTTGAACTCCTGAGCTCAAGAGAGCCACCGGCTTTGCCCTCCCAGAGTGTTAGGATTACAGGTGTGAGCCACCCCATCCAGCTAAAATATTCTGTATCTTCACTATTCAGTGTGGTAGCCACCAGCCACTTGCAGCTATTGAACACTCAAAATGTGGCTGGGAGGAACTTTATTTGTAGTTTTATTTTATTTTAATTAAATTTAAAAAGCAATCTGTGGTTAGTGGCTAGGATATTGGACATCGCCAGCCTAGGATACCAACATAATGGGCAATTCTGGAATTGTTTACTATTTAAATTATAGTTTTTAAGGGGATTTTTGTCTTATAAAGAGGTAACATAATTACAACAGTCC
Organism: Nycticebus coucang; assembly: GCF_027406575.1. Lineage (NCBI taxonomy): Eukaryota > Metazoa > Chordata > Mammalia > Primates > Lorisidae > Nycticebus > Nycticebus coucang. Next base: position 50,085,303 of record NC_069787.1, on the reverse strand, counting down.
CTTTATTCTAAGCATTCTATTTCTATTTTTTAATTTTTTGTGCTTATTTATTTACTTATTTGTTTGTTTTAATTTCAGGTTAGTATAAGGGTGTGTATGATTAGGTTACACTGCTTCTGTTTGTTAAGTAAAGTCCAAGTTGTAGTTAAGCCCTTCACGCAGGAGGTGTGCTGTATACTCTAACACTGCGCACATTAGGTGAGAGTTTACCAAGCTCCATAGCTCTTCCCCATCACTCCTTTCTCTTCCTCCTTTTCTCCCCTTCCCTTCCCTTTTATTGATTGAATTTAATTGTGTTTTTCTCTCGCGTGGGCATGCAGTTGTTCATCTAGATTCCTGTTAGTATTGAGTACATTCTTGCTTTTCCATTCTTATGCTACTTTACTTAGGAGGGAGTTCTCCAAATCCTTCCAGGTAAATACAAAAGGTGTAAAATCTCCATCTTTCTTTATGACTGAATAGTTTTTCAGGGCCTACAGATACCATAGTTTATTTATCCCTTAGTAAGCTGATGGACCCTGGGCTGTTCCCAAATCTTAAAGATTATGAATTGAAGTGTGATAAACATTCTAGTGCAAATGTCCTTATGATAAAATGATTTATTTTCTTCTGGATATATATCTAGTAATGGGATTGAGGGATAAAATGGAAGGTCTATTTTTAACACTTGGAGGATTCTCCATAATTCTTTCCAAAAAAGGCTTCATTAGTTTGCAATCCCAACAACAGTGTCTAAGTGTCCCCTTCATTCTGTCCCCGCACCAGCATCTGCAGCTTTGGGATTTTGTGATGTGGGCTATTTTCACTGGGGTTAGGTGATATCTCACTATGGTTTTTATTTGCATTTCTCTCTGATTAAAAATGATGAGCATTGTTTCATGTGTTTCTTGGCCATTCTTCTGTCTTCTTGAAAAGGATGAATGTCTAGCCTGTTGTAACACTCTTCACCTGGAGTCCAAGGTACTCAGCAGGCTGAGAAGAGAGGATCACTTGAGCCCAGGAATTCCAGATGTAGTGAAATATGATTGAACTTTGCAATAGCTATTGCACTCCAGCCTGAGCAACATAGCAAAAGTCTATATCCAAAAAAAAAAAAAAAAAATTAAAGGATGAATGTTTAAATATCTATCATATCAGGGCTGGATCCTATCATTAAATTCACATAGCAACCTTCTAAGGTAATTATTCCTTTAAATTTATGCCAGCTAAGAAAATAAGGGCTTAGAAAAGTAATTTTCCTAAAGTCACACAGCTATAACACAGTAGGACTTGTTTGTAACACAGTAGGACTTGTTTGGATCCATATATTTCTGATTCTAAATTATAAGATTTTAGCAAATCTAATATGTATTTTTATTTTATTTTTTTTATAGAGACAGAGTCTCACTGTACTGCCCTCAGGTAGAGTGCCGTGGCATCACACGGCTCATAGCAACCTCTAATTCTTGGGCTTACGTGATTCTCCTGCCTCAGCCTCCCGAGTAGCTGGGACTACAGGCGCGCACCACAACGCCCAGCTATTTTTCTGTTGCAGTTTGGCCGGGGCTGGGTCTGAACCTGCCACCCTGGGCATATGGGGCCGGCGCCCTACTCACTGAGCCACAGGCGCCACCTAATATGTATTTTTAATTGCCTGCTGAGTCTCAGTCTTTGCTTTTTGACTATCAAAAAAAAAAAAAAAAAAGAAATAAAACTAAAAATATTTGCCCTGACACTAAGGTGAGGTAATATATAAATACCAGCAAAAACTTTTTTATAGTAAACCAATACAATATCTAGACATAAACACACAAATTTAGTAGTCTAAAAAAAAAAAATTTAGAACTTTATTTTTAAAATCTTTTTAATTTAAAACCACTTAAATTTGCTCAATTAAGTGTATTTTTGAGCTGGCAAGAAAGGGAAAATCTCTCACTGCTCAGAAATACAATAGCACATTGGTCTATGTCTCTATTTTTGTGCCAATATCATGCTCTTTTGGTTCCTATAGGCTAAGATGTCCCTTAGAGAAAAATACATAATTAAAATAAAAATGTAAGTTATAATAGTAACACCAACAAAAGACATACCCAGGCTACTAATATTTTCTTATTCCTAGTAACTTTAAGAAGAAACTTACTTAAAAAAAAAAAAAAAAAAAAGAAGTGGAGTCCAAACTGAAGCAAAAAACAAAAGCCTTTCCCTCAATTCTTTAGGTAAATGATGTGTAATTCCATTGGCTTTCACTTTGCACAATAGAATGAAGAAGTTCTTACTACTACCCTACTAAATACTCTATTAAACGTAGATGTAAGATTTAGTATTCATAAACAAAAATTGGAATATTTCTAGGGCTCATCAAAGACTCTAATTTCAATAGTCTGTTAAGAACTTTGTCATATGACACTTGGCAACATTTTCAATAGTAAGTGTTGGAATAGTCAGTGATTCTGGAGAATGCTTTGTTGTCATTATGTTATTAATGTTGTTGGCTTGAGTTAATGTTTTCATTTTCAGCTATTCTTGATTCTCCGCTGTGACTTGTGTTATGTATTTCCATTTACAGAGGTTTTAGCATGCCATTTTCCAATAACTATACTTTGAGATACATAATGCATTGCAGTTCAAAACAGAAATAATTCATGTCCAATTTCTGAAACAAATACATATGTAATGGCATTTCTCAAATTTTTGTGTGGAGACACTTCATTGTACACATATATCCTGTAAATTTATTCTATTTTAATAACTTCCAATCTACTATCAGATTAAGCATTCTAAAAATACTGGGCTATGTTTATCTTAAATCCTTACTTTATATTCAAAACATGTATATACACATATATTCTTTTCACATCAAAATATCAAAGAAAATGTCCATATGTTTCTAACAGCAAAAATACAATTTATTTGTTCTTCTCCATGTCTTTGCCACCCATGAGTCTCCTTTTGACTGAAAAGCACCTCAGACCTTTTGTTCTGCGGTGGAAAAAATGACCAAATTTAAGAGCCCCGTATACCAAATTATAAGAAGAAATTCTTTTTTTTTTAGATTCAGTTTGGGGGACTTCTATTCAAGATGGGGTACACAAGGACTGGATTTATTCCCCCAGCTTTAAACAATAGAAATATAACAACAGAAAAAAATATATGATTCTATTGTCTTCAGGTTCTGGAGAGCAGACAGCGCAGGCGTTGTTTCCTGAGACGGGGGGAAGAGGGTGGCCGTGGCCTCTCCTCAGCCGGGATTCCTTCCTTCCTTGGCAGCCCAGCCCCAAGGCCATCAGTGCTTTGCAGTGACCCCCCACACCCTACCCCTGACTCTGGCCTGGAAGGAGTCTCTGCTTCTTCCTGAATTCCTCTATAGAAGCATGTGGCCCCGTCTATCACGCTTTTGGCGACCCGGTGGTCAGGAAGTCTGGAAGGTGTCTGCCAGCACTGCGCCGCTCTGCACCCAGACCATGTTCTTCTCAGAGTAGTGCACACCAAGCTGCTTCCGGAAAAAAAGAACAAATGATGCTTTCCGTATTGTTTATCATTAAAAGGAAAAAAAATCCCTACGGAAAAGAGTGATATAAATTCCTGGAATCATCACAATTCCCCCTTGATATTTTTGTTTTACAGTTTTAATAAGGAGATCTTTGGCTAAGTCACCTGATTGATGAGACAAAGAGCTGGCTTCTCCTTGCAATCATTGTCCCAAACTCTTCATGGCAAGAACAGTGAGAGAACAGACATCATCATCCGGGGAATGCAACTCATAAAAGCCACATTCTTGGCACATCAGAGGTATTTCAGAAGGACAGAAAGAGTAAAGCAATTCTTTCCAACAGCTAACAGTTGGAGAAAACGGCACTGATTTAACTTGAATTCCCCCTTTCAGGGAAAGAGAATCAGAAGGCTGGCTAAAACAGATTTTTTTGTAATTGAGAAAAGTTCATTTTAAACCTTTTTGAGAGAAAAAAAAGAAGTCTCTAAACGACGTGGGCATTCACGGGTTTCGCCTGTTGGATTAGCTCATTTGATTTTCTCCACGCGTCTTAACAGGTATTAGCTGTTCACTTTGTCTGTGTGTCCTCTGTTCCCCGCCTTTGAACATGAGTGCTAGGAAGACAGGGACTTGGGACAGGACCCAGCCCAGGAGGGGCTCTGTAAATATGTCTGCAAGAAAAAGTCACAGAACATGAGATCCTCCTCCTCCCAGGGCGGTGGCACTTGCCCCCAGCCTGTGCTTTAGGGAGAGTCTCAGAGGCTTCTTTCCCAACCTTTGGCTGAAGTTTCTTAAGGAAGGATGGAAGACAAAAGGCAAAAAGCAAACAAAAGGGCTGAGACGAGAATGGCCCGTGTGGAAGAGGGCACAGAGGAGACCATCCTGCCCGCAGTTTAAGTCCAGGAAGAAAACTCTTGGCTTTTCTCTTATTTAAAATGAGGGAAGTGTTGGAATGACGCTGCATGGAGCCCTGTCCGATCAGACAGACATTCCTCCGGGAAGCTCGCTCCTCCGGGCGCCTCCGTCCACGGCCTCCCTTCTCCACATGCTCCGTCCTGTCCTGAGCTCTGCCACGTTTGTGTCAGCGCTTTGTCTCTTTCTTCCCTTTGTTTACTTGGCCCTGTGCTCACTGGGCCCACTTCTCTCCCTCCCTCCCTCCTCAGAGGTAACCACTCTACCAGGTTTGGGGAAAATCATTCCCCTGGAGCCATAAAGAGTATGTAAAGTTTTGCAGATTTTAAAACATCATAGAAACCGTTTCACGTCATATGAATCCTTCTGGGATTTTCTCTTTTGCTCAGTCCTCTTTACTCATGTCCTGGCATGTCACCCTGGTCCATTCCCTTAGTGATTCATTGCCCTCACGCCACGTGAATAACCTTGCCTTTTTTTTTTTTTTTTTTTTTGACATGCCAACTTTACATCTATCTCACATCATAAAGTATAATTTACTTATTCAGAAATCACTTTGCTTCATACTTTATTACCATGTTCTATAAGAAGAAATTCTACCTTGGAACAGAAACTAAGCTAAAGAACTAAGTGGCTTTCTTCATAATATTTATTTTTATTTATTTACTTATTTTTTAGAGACAGAGTCTCACTTTGTCGCCCTCGGTAGAGTGCTGTTGTGTCACAGCTCACAGCAACCTCCAACTCCTGGGCTTAGACGATTCTCTTGCCTCAGCCTCCCCAGTAGCTGGGACAGGCATCTGCCACAACGCCTAGCTTTTTTTTGTTGCAGTTTGGCCAGGGTCGGGTTTGAACCCGGTACTCTCAGTATATGGGGCCGGCACCCTACCCACTGAGCCACAGGCACCGCCCTCTTCATAATATTTAAATATGCTATGGGCATTATTAGGTTCTCCCAGAAAGGTGCTGAAAATTCAATGTGATCCCAAACATTGGAACAATATTTGTCCATTTATTATTATTATTACCAAATTAATTCTATATTTTAAAGATTGAGAATCAAACTGTTTTTTTTTTTTTTTTTTTTTTTTTACAGTTACAAATGAGCTTCTTATGCAGGAAAACTGTAGATTTTGATGAAATTTTATGGTTAGGTCTGACATGGCAAATGGATGTAGTGGTTTAATTTTCCCCACAGAAACAGGAAATAGCAATTATTTAGATCATTCTTATTTGTTTTTGTAATATGTTAATATATTCTAAATGTATACTACATATATGCTGATATATTAATGGTTTAAGGTGAAATCTTTTATAAAAATAAGAAAAGTTTTGTCTTCTAAACATTAAGATCTCTTATTTTACACATATCAAAGTAACAGATCTACTTAAGAGGTGGAGTAAAAGGAAAGTGGTTCACATGTTCATTTGTTCACAAAATGGGTAGCAGAAACATTTTTTAAGTAATACAGGTTAGTTTCAATCATCAAATGAAAAGAAGAAAAAGGTGCGGCATCCCAGAGAGAAGTTCATTTCTATATGGTGTGGTGTACCAATTAATGCTAATTGGCCTCATTAAAACCCTCTGTTGCAGTGCTTCTCTAACTCTGGCAGGCTCGAGAATCACCTGGAGAGCTTGTTAATACTGATTCCAGAGTGCAACCCCCAGAAATTCGGAAGGTCTTGGGTGGACCCCCAAATCTGCACTTATAACAAGCTTCCAGATTGATGCTGATGCCTTTGTCAAAGAACCATACATAAATAGCATGGTAAGTCCACTGGTATGGAAAATGTTGTAAAACAGATGTTATGTAAGAAGACTTGGCCTTGGCCAGGCAAAACGTGATGATTAATTAACAGTGCTTGCTGTTTTCAAAGATCTTATTCTTAATGTAAAGTAAAAGATGACCACTTGTGGGTGCATGAATAAAGACCAGAAATAAAAATAGTCTAGTTCTCATTTGAAAATCTGATGTTATCAAAATTAAGTTTCTCTACCCACACGCTTTCAAAATATATATTATTAAGTATTTAATAACTACCCTGACTCTTTGGAGACGGAGCCTGCTATCCATTCACTATGGTGGTATAGACTAGAGGTAGATGGATACATTTGGACAGATTTTAGAGACGATTTGGTAAATTTGATTCTTTTTTAGAATTTAACAATGCTATTTTTTTTCCTGAGAAAATGGGGAAGAAAAACAATGAGTATCAAACAGCTGGCTCTGGCATCTATTTCACTTTTTCCTGGAAAATGTTATCAGTAGCAGTTTCCCCAGTAGTTTGTTAGGGCTGTTTTAAGATTTGTAGATAGGGCGGCGCCTGTGGCTCAAGTGAGTAGGGCGCCGGCCCCATATGTCGAAGGTGGCGGGTACAAACCCAGCCCCAGCCAAACTGCAACAAAAAAATAGCCGGGCGTTGTGGCGGGCGCCTGTAGTCCCAGCTACTCGGGAGGCTGAGGCAGGAGAATCGCGTAAGCCCAAGAGTTAGAGGTTGCTGTGAGCCGTGTGACGCCACGGCACTCTACCCGAGGGCGGTACAGTGAGACTCTGTCTCTACAAAAAAAAAAAAAAAAAAAAAAGATTTGTAGATAGAAGGAAAGAGCGCCACCTACCGAGTAAGTCAAAGACCTACTCCAGCTCAAAGGACACAATCTTGGCTGCCCTGACTCAGCATTCATACCACCTGAAGAGAAATTGGTGCAGCTGTATCCATAAGACAGTAATAATAAAATGCCCAGAGGTAATGTCCAGTTAGATTTAGACTGTTTAAAACTAAAAGAGCCTAAGTTATTCATGTGTTTAAATCATTACGGAGTACTCATGAATTATGACACAGGACATTGAGAAGTTCACCGGTTGATCCAAGACCACGGGAAAGTTGAAAATTGTGACTAAACTCTTCTGAATATGAAGAAGCAAGCTAGAGAAAGAGAAAGCACCCTAAATAAATATAAATCCTGTTTCTATTTTAATCAAATCTGCATAATAGCCTATGTCTCTTCAACCAGGTGAGGGTTTGTAGTATTCTATTCAAATTTAAAGCAATTTAATCTCTCAAATTCTCCAAATCATTAATTAATTTGTGGGATTTAGTAAAAACAAAATGTCTTACCTAAAAATCTGCTACAACATATATCAAAGATAGAATAAAATACCTGTCAAGATCACAGATTCTGGAAATACTGCATGGGTTCAAATTCACGGCCTACCTTTCACTGGTTTATACGGCCTTGCCCATTATTTGTACCTCAGTTTGCTAATCCGTAAAATATGGATGGCAATCTCTTAGAGTTATTTTGAGGGAAATGAGATAATAAAGTGAAAGTGCCATGAGTAAATGCTCAATAAATATAAGGTGCCACTAACATTTATTGGAAATCTCTTAAAAGTTATGAAAAACAACCCTGAAGAAATTCTTAAGAGCACAGAGCTAAATATTACAGTAGTATAAGTGAAAGTCAAACTCAGGTGTAATTCAATTTTAGAAATAGAATAAAACTTTTAAAAGTCTTTCTCCACATTACATTCAAAGTTACTAATAATAAATGCAAGTCTTTTCATAAAAAATTAGACACATTGTCAATTAATTTGAGGCTTTAACCATTTAATCTGTTTAATTTATATGGTCCAAAATTAACAAGATTTAGTAAGAAACTAAACTATTTGTTCCTCAAATATTTCTTGTACAGGGCTACTTTTTCAAACATTGAATTCAAACCAGATGACAATATTTTCTGCTTAAACTTTCATGTTTCCTTAGTTTGTGAGCTTTTGTTTACTTTTTACTAAATTATGTTATATAGCAATATGCTCTGTTAAGCTGATAGGATTTCAGCTGAAAATTCATTAGATAAATTATAGGAATTACTTTACTATTTCATAAACAGTCGTATTCATAAATGAAGAGATAATATTAAAATGGAAGTTCTAAGCCTCAGTATAAATAATTGCTGGCTGCCAAAAATGCAGGTGCTTTCTACAAAAACAAGATAAAATATATATGTATTATAGCAATTAGTATATTTATTATATTTTAGGCTACCTTATGTAAATCACTGTTCATTCTGATTAATTTTTTTCCTCTTTTGACTATAACGAACATACTTTAGCACAGACTGTGTGTGTGTGTGTTTTCATCTATACCTAAAGATGGTTATCTAAATGAGAAATACCATCTCCAAGTGGTTAGCTAACATTTAAATGGCTTTCTCCAATCGAGTCAGGCACCAGAGACAGATAGTTATGACAACTAGTATTTTAAGTCCTATTCCTGTGTTAACTCCATGTAGGGTATTAGTGGTGGCATTTCTTTGATTAAATTGGTAGAATTTAATTTAAATATATTGTCTGGAAATATTGTAGACATATTCTCACCCTTGAATGAAGAATCAGTGTTCTGTACTAAGAACAATGCCCTCAGCTTGATGCATAAATGCTGATTATAACAGGTTTTTGTTTGTTTGTTTTCGCAATTTTTGGCCAGGGCTGGGCCTGAACCCACCCCCTCTGGCACATGGGACCGGCACCCTACTCCTTTGAGCCACAGGTACTGCCCTATGACAGTTTTTATTATCAACCCCGGACTACAGGATTAAGACTAGATGCCATGGGAAGACTGTTATGAACATAATGTTATTCAAGGAGTGACTAGAACAGCTAACTGGGCAGAGAGCTAGGACTTCACCGACCTTGCGGGAAAGGTGAGGTGGACATTTTTGTGTCTGTCTGCTGTAATCGTCTGAATATGCAGCAGTTCAATCAGAGTTTCCTTTCTTACCTGAAAGAGAGGTTGAGGGGCTGAGATTGGGATAGGTGTCTCTTCTATCTGTAAAATCAGAAAACATGATTTTTACCATTCAGAACCCAGTATTTAGGAATTGCCAAACTGGATTAGGTCAATTAGCAACAGTTGGTTACAGACTCTAATGTGCAACTATTTGAGATTCTTGGAGGAATTTCAATAACCTGGATTTCTTTTTTTTTTTTGTAATTAGATTTTTACTGATTAAGCTGAACAGGCAATCTGATAGGCAGTTTTAGTACTGAATACTATAAGAAGTCTAATTTGGCCTTTTAATTTGAGGAGAAAAGAGATATATTTTATCATATATTCTTTGATTTGGGTTGATTTGGTTCACTGACATTATCTTAGAGTTTTAAACTAATCTCGGTTTTATTTAAGATTTTGAGTTTTATTTTCTGAGAGATGAAGTGTTTCAACATCAGCTTTGCTCCTCAATAACTACATAATCTTCCCAAATACCTTGTCTGTTGTTTCTTTCAGTTAATTATAGTTACCTGGTCATTATTTTCCTGAAAGAGAAAATAATTTCCGTTATTTGATCTGAAAGAGAGTAAGGGGGAAAGAAGAGGGAAAGAGAGAGATTTTAGGATATAAAAATTTCTAGATGTCAATTTGAAGGTGGATACTCAAATGAGGAACAAACTGAATTAAAGAAAGTATGGAGGCTGTGGAGCAAGGATGACTTACAGCCAGGAATTCAACACTAGTCTGGGCAACATAGCAAGACCCTGTCTCTTAGAAAACTTAAGTAAATAATACTAGCCCTGAACAGTGACAAATGCCTAGCCAAACTACTTAGGAGGCTTAGGCAAGGAGTTTGAGGCTACAATGAGCTATGATGAAACCATTGCACTCTAGCCTGAGCAAAAGAGCTACACCTATCTAAACAAAAAAAAGGATATGAATGACCTCTCCCCTCCTCTTGCCAATATATACAGGCTTTGTTAGAAGCTACAGATACTGGTTCTGTTCTTCATTGGATATACAAAATAATTGCCTCTTGTATCTGTTGTATACATATTATAATTTGAAAAGTAACTTAATCTGCACAATCTGACTTGTTTTTCATAGTCCTCTAATGAGGCAGTGGAAAGATGATTATTGTTTCTAATTTATAAGAGGCAACTAAGTTACGGTTTGACTTGCCTAAATGGCAGAACTAGATCTTATATTGAACTTTTCTGAATCTATCTTAGGCTTCTTGATTTATTATGTATGAAATGATATTGAAATACCTTCAGGACATTTATGGTTCTGTTGTTGTTGAGCTAGCCATAATTCCAGCATTTTGCATTCATTATAGGGATAAATTATGCTTTATTTCAATTCAAGACTCCATTCTGTTTCTGAGTGGACTTGAAGTTCTTAGTAATATTACTTCCATGTAAATTTTGTTTACTTTGGAGGAGTTACCAATTTAGAAATGGTCACAAAGAATCCAATAAGTCAAATAATCTATACACACAAACTTGTATGTATTATCTTATGTACCACAGGTCCCTGCAACAGTCATTCGATGATTGTTCTGCTGCAAAAAAAAAAAAAAAATGGGGGAGGAAGGCGATACTACTGCTAAAAAGTAGCACTTTAGATGCCTTCGCCTGTCAAATTAAACTTTGTTAAATATAGCAGTGTTTGTTTGTAATTGGGGTGTTCAGTGCCTACTCATGTAGAGCATTTCCACTAAGGTTATGAGGAATAACATAACAATGAAATACAGTTATCTAAAGCACTATTAGGGGTGCTAATTCCATTCATGGCCCATAAAAGTCTTTGTTTTAATGTATCAAAATGTTTTCCTTTTATTAAGAAATCATGGCTGGGCACGGTGGCTGACACCTGTAATCCTAGCACTCTGGTAAGCTGAGGCGGGTGAATTGCTTGAGCTCAAGAGTTCAAGACCAGACTGAGCAAGAATGACACCCCACCTCTACTAAAAATAGAAAAACTAGCCAGGTTTTATGGCAGGCATCTGTAGTCCCAGCTACTTGGAAGGCTGAGAGACAAGAGGATGGCTTGAGCCCAAGAGTTTGAGGTTGCTGTGAGCTATGAGTTATGACAACCCAGGCCAACAGAGTGAGACTGTCTCAAAAAAAAAAAAAAGAAAGAAAGAAAAGAAAAGAAAGAAAGAAAAAGAAAAGGCATCGTTTTGCATGTGCACACAGTCCAATGTGATGACAAGGTCAGCCTTTGCTGGGTCACTGTTGTTTGTAGGGTCCTACATTTGGGAACATAAACTCTGTGCAGATCTCATCAAACATGGTGGGAAAAGCAATTGAAATTATGAGAACTTCATTACATCTACTCCTCTTATAATATAACATCAAATGATTACTTGAATTAATCTATGTTATTCCTCAGGTAGGACATCTTAGAGAACTATTAAATATTAAACTGCTTCTGGCTTAATCTATACAAATCACATATACTTAGTCCTACTGTCCTTGATTTTTTTTTTTCTACGAGGAATGTTTTAATTTTTACGGCATTTTCCATAAGTAAATAAGTGCATCTAGATATATAACTGGCTGGTTTGGGAGTTATGCTGAATTTCTGGACTTCTCTGAGAAAGTCAAAGAAAATTCAGGTTGCTTCAGGTTAACTTCTAAGATGCTAAGATAGCACCACAGGAGCTGGATTTAAGCATTCATGAAGTTCTAGTCCCACAGCTCCACTCCGGAGGGATCTACAGTGTTTCACTGTTTTTGTTGTTGTTGCATTACTATCTTTCAAGTCTGAAAGACAATTTTGTCAACATAGTTCTTATTCAATAAAATAGATTAGTGCAGTGGTTCTCAACCTTCCTAATGCTGCAACCCTTTATTACAGTTCCTGTGGGTCGCAACCAACAGGTTGAGAACCACTGGATTATTAGTTCAAGAAGGGGAAAAAGAAATTGTTATGTCTGCTGTTTCCTTCATAGAGGATTTTAGCCCCTTTCCTATGATTATGGAGTTTTGTTTGTTTGTTTGTTTTTTGGCCGGGCCTAGGTTTGAACCCGCCACCTCTGGCATATGGGCCGGCGCCCTACTCCTTGAGCTACAGGCGCCACCCTATTATGGAGTTTTTTAAAAGATGGAGCAGACCAAAAAATGTCACTGAAGTCCAAATCCACTATTTAATTGAATTTTTTTTTGTTTTTATATCAAAATCAGAATGGAAACCTGAATTTTCTCAGCGTATTCCTTCCTCTTATTTCCTGACAGGCTCCTAATCATATGTAGGAAAGGATTTTACTTAAAAAACTTCAAAGACTGGGCTTGGCACCTGTTGTACAGGTTACGGTGGTTATGATGCCAGCCACATACACCAAAGTTGGCAGGTTCGAACCCGGCCTGGGCCAGCTAACCAACAATGACAATTGCAACAAAAAATAGCCAGGTGTTGTGGTGGGCGCCTGTAGTCCCAGCTACTTGGGAGGCTGAAGCAAGAGAATCGCTTGAGCCCAAGAGTTTGAGGTTGCTATGAGCTGTGACGCCACAGCTATACTAAGGGTGACATAGTGAGACTCTGCCTCAAAAAAAAAAAAAAAAAAAAAAAATTAAAAGACTGTTAATGTTCAAACTTCTAATAACTTGAAGTGTTCTGTCATATATAGCATGTGAATTTACCTTTCAGAGCCCAGATGTCCTTATTTCCTTATGTTAGTTGGGTCTGAATCTCATTCATCTTTATAATTAGATTTTTTTCTCTTTTTTTTTCCTGGAGGAACCACTTGTGAAAAACATAAGAATAAAAATACAGTTGCTAATCCAAGCCCTATGATGGTAGGCCTTCTGTGTCCCTATGCAGGTGTTTTGTCCATAATTGAGGATTCCTGACACAGAGAAAGCCTAGCCTAACAGGTGTGAACTGCCTCAGTTTAAATGCCTGCTCCATCATTCACCACCTGAATGACCTTGGATCAGATCTGTGCTTCATTTTCTCATCTCTCTAGCAAGGGTATGACAGTAATATTTACATACTAGGAATATTTCTAAGATAAAATATTTTTAAAATGTATAACTAGTCATAAAGTGCTTAAAACAAATATGTGGCCCATACTGAGTATTTAATTAATGTTAGCTAGTAATACTACATTGTCACTTTTTCACTGTCAAATTCTCTGTGTTTAATAAACTTTATTTTATAAACCACCCATGATATGGCCTATTTTGAAACCATTGGGAGTGCTGCCATCTTCTCAAATAGAAAGCAATTGAGAACAATTCAGAATGAATTAGACCCCTGAAGATGTCAGCCCCTTCGTGGGAGACTCATTCTCAAAACCTGCTACCTTTAGGGCACTGCTGCCAGGGAAAGAGGCATTCTTTGAAAATCTATTTGTCTTCACACATTCATTTTCTTTTAAGCTATCCATTCAAATATTAAAAAAGAATTTTGTATAAACACCATCAATTTAATGGGTCAAGTTCATTACAAGATGGAAATACTTCAACTGCGGGAATTTCTTCACCCAATTTTTGCCAACCCAGTGGGGCATAATGCCGGAGTTGGGCACAAAGTTCTTGACATCCATCTGCCCGGATTCAAACCTTAGTTTTGTGACATTTTGACAGGGTCACCTCAGTTTTCTCATCTGGAAAATGAGGATAATAGTAGAAGTTACCTATCATCAGGACGATAGTGAGGAGAGGATTCGAGAAAAGCACTTAATGCATGGCTGGGAACACACAGAAAGTTGTCAGTGTTTGGTGGCTGTCCTCATGAAAGGATGACTTATACTCTGCTATAGCTCAGGGAGGACCACTGATTTCTCGTCTATGTAATGGAATACACCAATCAGACCACAGTACTGGAGAGATAAAGACAGCCTTGAGACAAATTTATTTATGGGTTAAAAAGAAAAAAGAAGTCCTAAGGACTAAAATGAGTTGCCCAGGGATTGCAGAACTCTAATTTGACCACAAGTAGAATGATTTTTACCTATTCCACTACACGTTGTCTGCATGAGCACATCAGATTGTGGATATATAATGCAACCTTTTCTGATTTATGTCAGTTGTCTTAAACTTCCAGACAGGGCCTAGATTATAAGAGTGAACAATAAATGTTAGACAAAAACTAACTTAAAAACAGCAAAGGAGAGAGCACTAAACCCGTGCTATAGTTTTTTCCCATAATCTTAAAAATCAGGAAACCTGTCCTCAAATTTTGTGTACATTCTTTTCTTTTCTATGACAATATTCAAAAACTACATGACTTGAAATACAGTTGTCACACATGGTTGATTGATAGAAGGTCTCAAGGTTCTAGACTTTCATCAAAAGAAAATTTAGATTTTTTTACACTGACTTTAGTTTTAGAAGCACAAAGTAGAATAACTCTTTAGATCTATGCTGTTCGGTACGAAATCCACTAGCCACATGTGTTATTTTAAATTTTACTTTAAATCAATTAAATTTAAAACAATTAAAAAGTGAGTTCTTGAGATGAACTAGCCACATTTCAAATACCCACCACATGTGGCTGGTGGCAGCCATACTGGACATTACAGGTGGACATTTCCATCTTCACAGGAAGTTCTATTGAATAGGTGCAGCCCAAGATCATCTAATAAGGCCTCATAATTATACTGTGTTAAGTAGGCTAGAGAATGGCCAGATGCCATAGAGAATTATTTTCACAAAATGCAAAAATGTGCTTACACAGATGATAAATACGAAAATGGCCTGAACTCTTAAGAGAATTTGTTCAATTCCAAGGCATCTGCTATGCAACAAAGAATCTATAATTTGTGATGTGGAAAAAAAAAACAAAAACCTTCAAATTCTAAAGGGAAATAAAAAAAACGAAAACATTGAACTAATTCTGATGGAGGCTCACCTGATTTTCTAATTTATTTATAAGCATTTTTGAAGTGTTTTTCACTTTCAGCATCACCACAGGGGCTTTTCCGATCATTATGTATGTTACTTACATTACACTTGGAAAACAGGAAACACTTTCAAAACGCTAATAGATGTGGAAGAAGAACACGTTGGCTCAAGACTGAGTCTATCCATGGAAGATGTCCGTGTTGATATAATTCTACCCATCACCATGATGAATTTTAAACAGAGCATACATTTGTATCTGCTCAGATTTTATTTTGGCAGCAAAATATCAAAATATCTATTCAATTTGGTCTGAAGTATAAAATATCATTAGGAACTCTGCCTACACAAGTGCTTTAAAATGTAATCTTACCACTGCCTTATTGCTCTTTACCATGGATTGAACTAATTAATATCAGCAGTTTCCATCTTTGAAGTCAGGAAAAAAAAATCAGCACTTTGCCCTCACAACTCTGATCTCTAACAGAAATGATAATTCTTACATATGAAGTACGTTTTAGAGTTTGCAAAGTGCTTTCAGGCAAATTATTTTCATATAAAGTCTCTCATTTGTTCCTAAGACAGTCTCATGAAACAGAGGAGTTTTTAGCCTTTATAACTTAGAAACATGGAAACTGGTGTTTATAGAATTAAGTAGTGTGTCACAAGGACTCACCGTGATGAGCAGAAATCATCTAAATTTCTATTTCACTACACTATGCTGCCTTTTTGAGCATCTTGTAACCTGCACCTGTTGCTACTGCCAGATTTTATACCAGACTGGGAAGGAGGGTAATGGGGAAGGGAAAACGAAAAGTGGAGCAGGAACAATGAGAAATGAGAGAGAATTTATACCCTTAAAAATTATTGTCTTGAAGTTAATTTCTAGTCCTATTCCACTATGGTCTGAGAAGATACATGGGATGATTTCTATTTCTTTGAATTTTCTGAGACATGTTTTGTGGCCTAAGTTGTAGTCAATCTTGGAGAATATTCCTGGTGATGATGATAAGAAAGTTTAGTCAGTAGTTTGAGGGTAAAATATTCTCTAAATGTCTTTAAGGCCCATTTGTTTAGAGTTTTGTTTAAGTCCAGTGTTTGCTGTATTTACTTTCTGCTTGGATGATCTGTCCAGTTCTGTTAGTTGGGGTGTTAAGGAACACCCCCCTCCCTGCTATTATCTCTTTAATTAGATCTAGTAGGGTTTGCTTTGTGAATTGGGGTGCTCTTCTGTTAGGTGTGTAAATATTTTATGTCTTCTTGTTGAATTGCTCCTTATATCATTATATGTATATAATACCATCTTTCTCTTTCTTTACTGTTACTGATTTAATTTAGGGTTTTCACATGAAAGCAATAACCCAGTTATAACCTAAGAATAGGGGGAAGGGGGAAAGGGAGGGGAGGGAGGGGGGAGGTGGGTAGAGGGAAGGGGATTGGTGGGATTACACCAGCGGTGCATCTTACAAGGGTATATGTGAAACTTGGTAAACGGTCTGTGAAGCTAGTGAATGATGCCCCATGATCATATCAATGCACACAGCTATGATTCAATAAAAAAAAATTAAAACAAATAAAGTCAATTTTATTTGAAATGAGAATGGTTATACTTGCTTTTATTTTTCATTTCCATTTTATGGTTTTTTTATTATTTTATTTTATTTTTTTAAATTTATTTTTATTAAACCATAGCTGTGTACATTAGTATGATCATGGGGCACCATACACTTGGTTCATAGATCGTTTGACACATTTTCATCACATTAGTTAACATAGCTTTTGTAGCATTTTCTTATTTATTTTGCTAAGACCTTTACATTCCACATTTACTAGGATTCACATATACCCTTGTAATTTTATGTTTGTTTGTTTGTTTGTTTGTTTGTTTGCCATTCCTTCATCTTGAGTCTGCAAATGTCCTTAGGATTTAGACGTGTTTCCTGGAGACAGAAGATACTTGGGTTGTACTTGTTCATCCATTCAGTCAGCCTGGGTTTCTTGAATTGGATATTCAGACCATTCACATTTATTGAAAGAATTGATAAGTGAGACATGTGGCTGTTAATCCTGTTGGGTAATAGCTTATTACTTTGTTTTTACTTCTTGTGCTATTGTTTTAGATGAGCTCTGAGCTTTAACTTTTGGGTGGTTTGACTCTGGTGGGTGCTATTGTGCTGAACCATGTATAATGCAGTTCTGAGTATTTCCTGCAGGGCAGATCTAGTCTTAACATATTCCCTTAGTGTTTGCTTCCTAGAAAAGTCTTTATTTCTTCTCCACATATGAAATGTAATTTTGAAGGATATAAAATTCTAAGTTGGCAGTTGATGAAACACTCAATTCTACAAAAAGAATTTAAACAACCTGCTACTGCATAATTGTTAGGTCAATAATAAAATGTAATTGAAATTAAAGATTCTTCAAGCTGAATGACAAATAGGATGCAACCTACCAAAATCTATGGGATTCAGCAAAACTAGCCATAAGGTGAAAATTTATAGCCTTAAATGCATACATCAAAATGACAGGAAGATCACAAATTAACAATCTAATGACACACAAAGCCAGCAGAAAAAAAAGAAATAACTAAGAGCAGAATTAAATGAAATGGGGGGAAAGATCAATGAACAAAATGATTGTTGGCTCTTTCAAAATATAAACACAATGAATAGACCCCTTGCTAGACTAACTAGGAATAGCAGAGAAGGACCCAAAGAAGTGCAATTAGACGTTAAAAAGGAGATATTACAACTATTACCACATAAATATAAAAAATAATATGGGAATGCATTGAAAATTCTACCCACATAAATGTAAAGGAAATGGACACATTTTTGTAAACATATAACCTCTCAAGACTCATTCAGGACGAAACAGAACTCGTGAACAGACCAATAATGAACAATCAGATTGAAGCAGTGATAAAAATATTTCACAACGATCCCCCCATCAGATGGATTCACAGCCAAATTTTGCCAGACCTACAAAGAACAGCTGGTACCCCTACTACAGAAATTATTCCATAACATCAGGAAAGGGCTAGCCATCCCTAACAAAGCCAATATCACCTTGACATCAAAGCCAGGAAAGTACACAATGAAAAAAGAAAACTACAGAGCAGTATCCCCTATGAATATAGATGCAAAAATCCTCAATAAAATGCTATCAAACTGAATTTAACAGCATATCAAAAAAAAAAAATCCCCTGCGTGGAAGAAAAAATACCCAATGTACACAGCCCTACTATGAAACTAATTTGGGACTCTCACATGAAAGCTATAACCCAGCTACAACTTAACAATAGGGGGAAGTGGGAAAGGGGGGGGTGGGTAGAGGGAGGGGAATCGGTGGGATCACACCTGTGGTGCATCTTACAGGGGTATTTGCGAAACTTGGTAAATGTAGAATGTAAATGTTTTGGCACAGTAACCGAGATAACGCCGGAAAGGCTATGTTAACCACTGTGATAAAAATGTGTCAAATGGTTTATGAAGTGAGTGTATGATGCCCCATAATCATATCATTGTATACAGTTATGATTTAATAAAAAAAAAAAAATCCACCATGACAGGTGGGCTTCATCCCAGGGATGCAAAGATGGTTCAACATTCATAAACCAATAAATATGAATCACCATATAAACAAAAGCATAAACAAAGACCAAAGGATCATCCTAATAAATGCAGAAAAAGCATTAGACAAAATTAAGCATCCTTAAATGATAAAACCCCTCAACAAATTAGGCATAGAGGGGACATATCTCAAGATTAAAAAGCTATATATGTCATATGCACAGCCAATATCAAAGTGAATGGGGGAAAGTGGAAAGCATTCCCACTAAGAACTGGAATAAGATAAGGGTGCCCACTGGCTCCACTGCAATTCACCATAGTGCTGGAAGGCCCAGCCAGTGCAATCAGTCCCCAGAAAGAAATAAAAGGTATTAAAATTAGAAAAGAGGAGGTCAAACTATCACTTTTTGCTGATGATGGGATTTTTTATCTAGAAAATCTCAAATACTCCAACAAGAGACTCCAGGAATTTATAAATAAAATTCAGCAAAGTGTCAGGATACAAAATCAATGTAAACAAATCAGCAGCATTCCTATATACCAGTAACATTCATGTTGAAAATCAAATCAAAGACTCAACATCATTCACAATAGCAAAAAATAAAATAAAATTCCTAGAAATATACTTAAACAAGGAGGTGAACAATCTGTACAAAGAGCATTACAAAACACTGAGGAAAGAAATTGAAGATGACACAAACAAATGCAAAAAAAAAAAAAAAAACATATTGTGCTCACAGATTGATAGAATCAACATTGTTAAAATGTTCCTACTACCCAAAGTGATTTTGCAGATTCAGTGCAATCCTCATCAAAATACCAATGTCATATTTCACAGATCTAGAGAAAACTATTCTATCCCTTGTTTGAAACCAGAAAAGAGCCCACATACCCAAAGCAATTTTAAGCAAAAAGAACAAATCTGGAGGTATCACCTTACCAGATTTCAAACTATACCACAAGGCTAAAGTAACCAAAAAACCATGGTATTGGCACAGAAATAATGACATAAACCAATGGAACAGAACAGAAAACCCAGATATAAAACCATTCACCTACAGCCCTTGATCTTTGACAAAGCAGACAACAATATACACTGGGAAAAGAAGCCCTATTCAACAAATGGTTCTGGGAAAATCGGATAGCTACATGCAGAAAATTGAAACAGGACCTATATTTTTCACTCGCAAAAATTCAAGATGGATAAAAGACTTAAATGTAAGTCATGAAACTTTAATTAAAATGTTTAAAACCAATAGATGCCAGTGTGGATACAGAGGGAAAGGGACACTTATACACTGTTGGTGGGACAGCAAATTAGTGCAACCTCTATGGAGAACAGTATGGACATTCCTGAAAGAACTAAAAGTAGACCTATCATTTAATCCAGCAATCCCTCTACTGGGTATTTACCCCCCCTCCAAAAAAGAAGTCATTTTATCAAAAAGACACCTGCACTAGAATGTCTTTTGCAACATAAATCACATTTGCAAAGATGTGGAATCAACCCAAGTGCCATCAATTCACGAGTGGATGAACAAGCATGGTGTATGTACACTGTGGAATACTACTTAGCCATGAAGAATGGTGAATTAAGCCCTTTTGCAATAATTTGTATGGAACTGGAAACCATTCTCTTTAGTGATATATCAAAAGAATGGAAAAACAAACACCATGAGTGCTTGCTCTTAAACTGTAACCAACCAATGAGCACAGATGTGCACGGAAGGAAGGAAACCTCAGTGGAAATGAAGCAGAGGGCATGGGCGAGGAGAGGATGGCAAAAACCTACCTAACAATTACAATAAACACTATCTGGTTGATGGGCACATTTACAACCCTGGCTCAAGCATAATAAAATTACTACATGTAACCAAAAACATTTGTGCCACTGTAATATTTTAAATTTTGAAAATTGTCATTAAGGAATCAATACTAAATGAAGCACATCCCTGGATGAGTTCCTGGAACAGAAAAAAGGCATTGGGTAAATATTAAGGAAAGCCAAAAAAAAGTATAAACTTCAGGTAACAAATGAACCATAATAATGTCAGATGTTAATAATAAGGAAAATTGGGTGTGTTCAATATGGGAACTCTTAGTAATACCTTTGCAATCTAAAATTCTTCTAAAATAAAAGGTTTATTATTAAAAAGTAATTTGTAGGTGGATATATCCAAGATCCTTCAAAGTTTGCAATGCCCAGTGTTTGTTCTTTTGCACTCGGCTCACTGTTCCCACAACAGGAAGGAGTTTCTAGCCCAAGTTATGGTGTTCTAGATGATGCAGTAGATTTGTCAAACTACAGCCTGTGGCACAGCCAGCTCATCTCTTTTTATAAACACAATTTTATTGGAATACAGCCATGCTCGATCATTTACATATTATCACTGGCTGTCATTTACATATTATCACTGGCTGCCTCTGTCCAACCAGCAGAAGTGAGTAACTATGACAGAGACTAGATTATAAAGCCTAAAATATTTACTATACAAACGTTCACAGACAAAGTTTGCCAAATGCTAGTGTAGAACTTCAGATTCTGTGTTTTTCTTCAACAGTTCTGTATTGAGTACGCAGCATGTGCCCAGCATTCTCCTATGTGGTGGTGACACAGAGACAATCAAGACAGATTCTGCCTGTTGTGGAACTTCCCTTCCAGAAAAATGAAATGATAAAAAAATAAAAGTACCACCAACAAATTATGCAAGGTTATTTCCAATAGCTCTAAGTACTGCAAATAAAATAAAATGAACATAATTGACACAGAGAATGATGTTGGGGGTTAAAACAACTTGTTCAGATTCCATACACAAGTAAGACCTTACTAAGACATATCATGAATTATAAGAAGGAATCAGCTATGCAAAGATAAAAGGAATAGCATTCCAGGCAAAAGGCCTAAAAGTCCAAAAGTCATAAGCAGAAACAAGGTTAAAGTTCACAGCAAAGATATTTGTAAGATTTCTCTTGCTTTTAGGCACTTCCAAAATTAAGTATGTCAAAATAAAAATAAATCAACAGCCCCCATTACTATCATTTACTATTTACTTATGTATTTATTTGCTATGACTTTTTTTTTTTTTTTTTTTTGTAGAGACAGAGTCTCACTTTATGGCCCTCGGTAGAGTGCCGTGGCATCACACAGCTCACAGCAACCTCCAGCTCCTGGGCTTAAGTGATTCTCTTGCCTCAGCCTCCCGAGCAGCTGGGACTACAGGCGCCCGCCACAGCACCCAGCTATTTTTTTGTTGCAGTTTGGCCGGGGCTGGGTTTGAACCCGCCACCCTCGGCATATGGGGCCGGCGCCCTACTCACTGAGCCACAGGTGCCGCCCTATTTGCTATGACTTTTTGAAAGAATTTTTCCAATGGCAATAACTAAGATTTTCATATTCCATGGAGACTTTGCTAATGAAATTACTTACTACCTTAAGTATGTTTGCCACAGAAAAAGGACAGCGCTAAGTGCCACTTATCACAAGATTATTTGGTATGTTACGTTTCCTTTTACGCCTTAAAAAAGAGTCCCCTCCTTATCCACACTAAAGAAAGGACACTTTAAAAGCTTGGCTTCTGTGTTGTATAGCAGATCTCTGAAATTTACTTATCTCTTATCTCACATAATTATAAGTTTATACTCACTGGAAAAAAAGAAAGATTCCATGTGCAGTTTTTTTGTATCCAATTATACTCAATAAATCTGGGAGTGTAGAGAATCCTGACTACTACTATACCAACTTGTAATATGAACAAGCTCCCTTCATCTCCTGGACATAGAAAGGAAGGATACAAAATATGATCAGATGTTTCCAAAATATGATTTTGGGATAATAGCTCTAAATATTGTCATTAGATGTTACATGGAAAAGTTGAGTTGTCTTGGTCAAATGAAGTTTCTTTTTTTTGAGACAGAGTCTCCCTATGTCACCCTGGGTACAGTGTCGTGGTGTCACAGCTCACAGCAACCTCAAACTCTTGTGCTTAAGCAATTCTCTTGCCTCAGACTCCCAAGTAGCTGGGTATTTTTTGTTGCAGTGTCATTGTTCTTTTTTGTGTGTGTGTGTGTGTGTGTGTGTGTGTGTGTTTTGGCCGGGGCTGGGTTTGAACCCGCCACCTCCGGCATATGGGACTGGCGCCCTACTCCTTGAGCCACAGGCGCCACCCAGTGTCATTGTTCTTTAGCTGGCCTGGGCTGTGTTCGAAACTGCCAGCCTCAGCGTATGTGGCCAGCGCTGTAACCACTGTGCTATGGGCACCAAGTCTGAGGTTTCTTTTTTTTTTGTAGAGACAGAGTCTCACTTTATGGCCCTCGGTAGAGTTCCGTGGCATCACACAGCTCAAAGCAACCTCCAGCTCCTGGGCTTAAGTGATTCTCTTGCCTCAGCCTCCCGAGTAGCTGGGACTACAGGCGCCCTCCACAATGCCCGGCTATTTTTTTGTTGCAGTTTGGCCGGGGCTGGGTTTGAACCCGCCACCCTCAGCATATGGGGCCAGCGCCCTACTCACTGAGCCACAGGTGCCGCCCAAGTCTGAAGTTTCTTAACTATAGTACTTCTTAGGGGCTTTAACTAAACTAATATAAATTGTGAATTGAGGCTGGGCACCTCTATTTCAGTGGTTAGGACGCCAGCCACATACACCAGGGCTGGCGGGTTCAAACCTGGCCCAGGCCTGCTAAAACCACAATGACAACTACTACAAAAAAATAACTGGGTGTGGTGGAAGGCACCTGTAGTCCCAGCTACTTGGAAGGCAGAGGCAAGAGAATCACTTAAGCCCAATAGTCTGAGGTTGGTGTGAGCTGTGACATCATATCACTCTACCCAGGGTGACATAGTGAATCTCTGTCTCAAAAAAACAAACAAATTGTGAATTGACACACTCTCAAGGCATACAGAACATCTAATGGACCAGAGCTCAGGAGAACACTTTTACGTGGCTTTTGAGGTTATCCTTTGCTGCTTTGGAGAATCAAATACCTTATATTCTTGTTACTTTGGTCATATATGTAACCAAATATGTAATATAGGGTATGGTATGAAATTCCAGAAACCTGTTGACCGAAAACAAGCCTATTCCCTTAGCATCTGATAAAAAGGGAGTAAAAAACCACCAGGAGGGCTTCTTAAAACACTGATTTCTAGACTTTCCTCCTGGAATTTCTGATTTGTGTTTCTAATAAATTCCAGTTCCCATGTGATTCTGCTGTTGGTCAAGGATTGCACTTTGATTACCACTAATCTAGAGGTAATTTCAACCTTGAGTTGTACTCATACAGGCAACTGGAATCAATAGGTGTTGTGATGTGTCAGCAATTTTAGCATCTCAGTTTTGTTAGAATAAATATTTTCTCATGCAAAAAGTGGACAATCGGAATATGTATTAATTGATACTATCCCCCATATCAGAAGAAGTGGGAAAGACACACAAAAAACAGAGCTGTGTCATTTATCCTCCTTAGACGTCCTCAGTTATGGTCCACTGAGGCCTTCAGTGTTAGGAAGGTGAATGTCGTATCAAGTCCCCCTCCGCACTCTCATCTGTAGAACATACTGTGCTGTCAACACCTAGAGTTCAGAGAGGCAAGTGGTTGTTTGTCCCCCAAATCCATCCTCAGCCAACAGAAGCATTCTGTGTCCAGCTTCTTGTATTCCTCTGCTCTCCGATCTCTGCTGAGGCGTGAACTGCTCCCATCCCAGTCATTATATACACATATTAGCCCAACCATTATGCACATGCACGTGTATATATGTACATGGGTACACACGGATCTCATGTCGCCTAACCACAGGATACTTTCTGAGAAATGCATCATTAGGTGGCTTCCTCATTGTGCAAACATCGTAGAGTTACTTACACAAACCCAGACAGCATAGCCATCTGGGCAAACCTGCACAGCATGTGACTGTACTTCTTACTGCAGGCAATTGTAACACAATAGTAAGGACCTACATCTACATAGAAAATGTAGTATAAATATATAATACAAAAAAAAAATGTGGTACGGGCAGCACCTGTGGCTCAGTGAGTAGGGTGCCGGCCCCATATACTGAGGGTGGCAGTTTCAAACACAGCCCCGGCCAAACTGCAACAAAAAATAGCTGGGTGTTGTGGCAGGCACCTGTAGTCCCAGATACTTGGGAGGCTGAGGCAAGAGAATTGCCTAAGCCCAAGAGCTGGAGGTTGCTGTAAGCAGTGACGCCATGGCACTCTACCAAGGGCGACAAAGTGAGACTCTGTCACTAAAAAAAAAAAGTATTTTTGGTACACCTGTACCAAAAATAGAGGCACTTGTAGGACTGAGAGCTGTTATGAGTGAGTCAGTGAGTAACTAGTGAGTGATCTGAAGGGCTAGGACACTACCTTACACTTACCATAGTTGTTATAAACACTGTGCACTTAGGCTACACTAAATTTATTTTTTAATTTTTTCTTTTTTCAGTAATAAATTAATCTAAGCTTACTGTAACTTTTTTGCTTTACACACTTTGTTTTTTTTTTTAATTTTTTGATTCTTTTTGTAATAACACTTAGCTTAACAGACAAAAACATTGTACAGCTCTACAAAAATATTATATTTCTTGTTATAAGCTTTCTATAAGCTTTCTTTCACTTATGAAGTTATTTATTTTATTTATTTATTGCTTTAAAAAACTTTTTGTTAAGAGGTGGCACCCGTAGCCCAGTGGGTAGGGCGCCAGCCATATACACCCAGGCTGGCGGAGTCAAACCCAGCCCCGGAGGGTTAAACAGCGATGACAACTGCAACAGAAAAATAGCTTTGCATTGTGGTGGGCGCCTGTATTCCCAGCTATTTGGGAGGCTGAGGCAAGAGAATACCTTAAGCCAAGAGTTTGAGGTTGCTGTGAGCTATGATGCCATAGCACTCTACCAAGGGCGACATAGTGAGACTCTGTCTCAAAAAATAATTTTTTGTTAAGAACTAAGACACAACACACACATTAGCCTCGGCCTACACAGTCAGGATCATCAATATCACCATCCTTCACTTCCACATTTTGACCCACTGGATGGTCCTCAGGGCAATAAAGTGCATGGAGCTCATACCTCCTACAGGACCTGCCCAAGTCTCTTTTACAGTAAACTTTTTTTTAATAAATGGAAAGAGTACTCTAAAATAACAATAAAAATTATAGAATAGTAAATAAATAAGTAACATGGGAATAAATTATAATTATCAAGTATTATATGCTGTATGTAATTGTATGTGCTATAGTTTTATATGACTGATGGTGCAGTAGGCTTGCTTACACCAGGATTCCCCTGAACGCGTGAGTAAAACATTGCTCTATGATGTCATGACAGCTTCATTCTAATCTTATGGGACCATTGTTCTACCGCAGTCCCTGTGGACCGAAACGTCATTTTGCAGTACCTGACCAAGTATTCCTGACCTTAAAGCACTCTTTCTCATTTGAGAATACTGTAGTTTTGTAATACAGAAAAGTATAAGCAAATCAAAAACCTCTGCACATTAAAATCATCCATAATCCTAAAAATCAGAGATAACCACAATTAACATTTTGGTGTATTCCCTTCTGATTGTTATTTTAACATAAATAGTATGCTAGATTGGAAATGTTTTATGTTTATTGTCCATTTTTCTTTCCAGAAATTGCTTCTTCTGTCTTCCACCTATTTTTTCCATTAAGGTGTTACTATATCTTAGTTTTTAGATTCTTAAAATTCCAAGAAATCCCAACTGTAGTTAATACATTGATTAAATTTTCTCCCAATTTACTTAGGGGTTGCTAATACTCAATCATGTTGACCTACAAAAACAGTGATATTCCATGACTTAAGCTAACTTTTTTTTGAGACAGTGTCTCACTTTTTTGCCCTCGCCCTGGCATCATTGCTCACAGCAACCTCAAACTCTTGGGCTCAAGTGATTCTTTTGCCTCAGCGTCCCAAGTAGCTAGGACCAGGTCTCACTCTTGCTCACGCTGGTCTTGAACTCCTGAGCTCAGGCAATCCACCCGCCTTAGCCTCCCAGCATTCTAGGATTACAGGTGTGAGCCACTGCATCTGGCCAACTCAAGCTAATTTTTATCTTTTAAATGTGTTATGTTTGTGATATTCAGAAATCTTAAATTTTCATAGTTAAACCTGTTTTTCTTTGCATTTTCCTCCCAGTGTTTTAATAATTAGTCTTAACCATCAAAGTTCATTTTAATGTCCACTTTCATGTCCTGTGTTTTGTTTCATTACACAGCTTTTATGTCTAGTCAAATAGATACCTCCAGTAAACACTAACTTGACATTTGTATTCTTTTCCTTCACATCATTTATTAAATACTTTATCTTTCTAGTTTGTTATCCTTAGTTTTAGATATTATATTATGAATTAAAACTTTTATATTGTTTATGAAGATATTATTCAAATAAATATTTATTGCATTTAAGTGATGTCCCATTTACAATTTTATATTTTGTCCTTATTATAATGCTATCTTAATTATGATAGATTTATAACATTGTAATACATATTTGGTAGGAAAAATGTTCTCTTATAATTCCTTGTCAAATTAGATTGTCATTTCTATTTTTATTCTTTTTCCTTTGCTATAGATTTTCCAGAAGTAAATGTAAATTGTGAAAAGATCTTTTTCATTTCATCTAATACTTTCAATTTCTACTTTATCTGAAATAAATAGTTTTCCCCGCCTTGTTTGTGTGTGGCTGCACATTATTTTCATTCTTGAATTTTGAATAATTCACTATAATATTATCATTGCTATTTTCACTGTATATGACTTACCTAGCTGTATATTTGATTACAAACCAAATTCAATTATCTTTATCTTCTAATAGAAGACTTAAATCTTTTCACACTAGTTTCATAATTGAATTTTGTCTTATGCTTTTGGGGATTCAACTATTTTCTGTTTTCTTTTATAGAAAAAAATATTTTGTTCAACATCCAGGATTGGAAGTTAATTCTTCCAGTTTTAAATTGTTAACTATTGATTTTTGTTTTATGATAATCTCCTATAATTAATCTTTATTTATTTCAGGAAATTATTTTCTTTTATTTCTTTACTATTTGTTCATAGAAGATGAGGAATTTAACATGCTTTACTTCTCTTCCTTTTAAAAACTTACTCCTATTGATTTGAGAAGATTTGGTTTTAGATCCAAATTATTGTTTTAAATTATTATTACATTGCTCATATCTTTTATAAAGTATTTTTGACATTACAGTTTTTAAAATAATTATTTAAATGATTTCAAAGTTCATCATTAGAATTCTTAGAATCATTCAAATATCTTAGAATTGTAATTCTGGGGTTTTAAACTTTAATTCTCAAAATCCAAGTTTATTTTAAAGAAAGTTATATACATGGTATACATTTTTAAGCACCTCCTCCATATCTTACACTGTCCACTTGTTGCTGTAATACATGGAGGAATATATGTATTACTCTCATAGGTCTCAAATTTACCAAATTAAAATTCTAAGGACATTGTTCAATTGCCATTATGTAATTAATATCACAGTAGAGAATCCTGGGGCCAAACTAAATCATTCCTCTATGGTTAACCTGCTTCATTGCCTACACACTTGTAAAAATATTTATATTAATTTTTCTAATTAGAATTCTTGCCTTGATTCAGTCCTTTTTGTTTGTTTGTTTGTTTTTAAGCAACTGCTTTTTTTTTTAATTTTTCATTATTTATTGTTTGGGATTCATTGAGTGTACAAAGAATTAGGATTAGGTTACACTGATTGCATTTGTTAGATAAAGTCCCTCTGATAATTGTGTCCTGCCCCCAAGAGATGTGCCATACACCATGAACCCCCATTTCCCTCTCTCCTCCCATCTCTCCACTTGCTCATTCCCTTACACACACACACACACACACACACACACACACACACACACACATTATTAGCTCATCTACTGCCTTCACATTAGAATTGAGTACATTGGATTCTTCTCCATTCTTGTGATGCTTTACTAAGAAGAATGTGTTCCACCTCCATCCGGGTTAATACAGAATGTGTAAAGTCTCCATCTTTTTAGTGGTTGAATAGTATTCCAAGATATACATATACCACAGCTTGTTAATCCATTCCCAGCTTGGTGGGCATTTAGGTTGTTTCCACATTTTGGTGATTGTAAATGGAGCTGTGGTAAACATGCAAGTGTCCTTATGATAAATGGATTTTGTTTTTCTTCAGGGTAGATGCCCAGTAATGGGATTGCAGGATCAAATAGGAGGTATAATTTGAGTACTTTGAGGATTTTCCATATTTCCTTCAAAAAAGGTTATATTAGTTTGTAGTCCCACCAGCAGTGTAAGAGTGTTCCCTTCTCTCCACATCCACACTAGCATCTGCAGCTTTGAGACTTTGTGATGTCGGTTATTCTCACTGAGGTTAGGTGATATCTCAGGGTAGTTTTGATTTGCATTTCTCTGATGACGAGCATTTTTTCATATGTTTGATAGCCATTCATCTGTCTTCTTTAGAGAAGGTTCTATTTATATCTCTTGCCCTGTGATACATGGGATTGGTGGGTCTTCTTTGTTGCTTAATTTGAGTGCTCTATAGATCCTAGTTATCAAGCTTTTGTTCAATTCAGAATATGCAAATATCTTTACCCATTCTGAAGGTTGTCTATTTGCTTTGGTTGTTGTTCCCTTCGCTGTACAGAAGTTTTTCAGGTTAATTAAGTCCCGTTTGTTTATTTTTGTTGTTATTTTCCATAAAAGTCTTCTTCATAAAAACTTTCCTCAGGCCCGTATCTTCAAGTATTTTCCCCATACATTTTCTTTTTTTTTTTTTTTTCTTCTTTGGAGCAAAGCTTCTTTCAGGTTCCTCTAAAAATTTTTTTTATTAGTATTAGATCATATCTGTGTACAGTAATATGATCATGGGGCACCATAAATTTTTTGAAGATTTTTATTATTTCATGCCTTAGATTTAAATCTTTTATCCCTATTGAATCAATTTTTATAAGTGATGAGAGATGTGGTCCAGTCTCAGTCTTTTACATGTGGTAATCAGGTACTCTCAGCACCATTTATTGAATAGGGATTCTTTTCCACAGTGTATGTTCTTGTTTGGTTTATCAAAGATCAAGTGGCTGTGTTAAAAGAAAAAAAAAAAAGATCAAGCAGCTGTAAGATGTTAGTTTCATCTCATGGTTTCCTATTTGGGTCCAAATGTCAATGTCTTTATTTTTGTAACAACACCACACTCTTTTGATCACTATGGCCTTGTAGTATAGCCAAAAGCCTGGTAGGGTGATACCACAGGCTTTTTAAATTATTGTTATTACTGTGGCTATATAGGGTTTCATCTGGTTCCATACAAAATGAAGAATTATTTTTTTCCAAGTCTTGAAAGTATGATGATAGTATTTTAATGGGAATTGCATTGAATCTGTAGATTGCTTTGGGTAGTGTAGACATTTTCACAATGTTCACTCTTCCTAGCCATGAGCATAGTATGTTCTTACATTTGTTGATATCTTCTGCTATTCATTTTCTTATGGTTTTGTAATTTTCTTTGTATAGGTCCTTTACCTCTTTTGTTAGGTATGTTTCTAAGTATTTTTTTTTTCTTTGAACCTACTATGAAGGGAAATGTGTCTTTGATTAGCTTCTCATCTTGGCTGTTATTGGCATATACAAAGGCTATTGATTTATGGACATTGATTTTATAGCCTTTTCTTTTTGTGTGTGTATGTGTGTGTGTGTGTGGTTTTTGGCCGGGGCTAGGTTTGAACCCGCCACCTCTGGCATATGGGACCGGCACCCTACTCCTTGAGCCACAGGCGCCGCCCTGATTTTATATCCTGAACATCGCTATTTTTTTTTTATCACTTCCAGGAGTCTTCTAGTTGAATCTTTGGGATTCTCTAAGTATAAGATCATATCATCAGCAAAGAGGAAGAGTTTGACCTCTTCTGCCCTCATTTGGATGCCTCTTATTTCCTTCTTTTTGCCTGATTGTAT